>NC_136975.1:5646685-5659185 GCF_032717465.1 Coenobita brevimanus | reverse complement strand
TCATTTTTTTTTTTTCTTGGTAACTTGAATACAAACTTGTCCTGATCGAGGGGGTAATACACTTTTTTTTTTCTTTTACACTTTCTGCCTTTTTCATTATTTTTATTTACTTAGTGACGTGTTGACCTCGCCTCTTGCGTGTCCTCAACAATTTTCTGAACCTCGACTGTCCTCAGGGATTTTCCTCTGGGCCGGTCGTCTGATTACTTGCTGCCACAAATACCTCACGTGGGTGACCTTAGTTTTTATATTCTTGGTTGACTTTACACTATTTTTCTTGATTGACTTTACACAATTTTTTATATTCTTTTAGTTGACATTACACTATTTTCTTATTCTTTTCGGTTGACTTTGCATTTTTATAATCTTTTGGTTGACTTTATTTTTTTTTACTGTGTGTGTGTGTGTGTGTGTGCGTGCGTGCGTGCTTATTCTTGCTACGGACAGATGGCTCCATGGAAAGAAAGGAAACGACTGTCAGTGGCGGGGTTAAACATACCGTTGGTGCTCTTTATACTGTGAGTCTCCTTTCTAAGCTGCAAGCTGGAAAAAAAAAAAAAAAAAAAAAAAAAATGATAGCAAATATATTATACAAAATAAGTTGCGTAATGATGAGGTTATTATACCGTTTTGTTTCTGACCGCTTTTTCGAGACAGTTGAGAGAGAGAGAGAGAGAGAGAGAGAGAGAGAGAGAGGGAGAGAGAGAGGAAACCGTCTCTGCCTAATGTGTTGTTACATAGAATATACTCTGCTCCAACTTGATCCAGATTTTGGTCAGTGGCAGGAAAAGACAAAACTTTGGCTCTGCCTCAGTTTCATAACACTTTACCATTTTTAGCGTCATATTCCAATTTTAGTTTAATGTTGCAACACTGAATTCACGATAAGGATATGGCAGTTTTAGGGCAAGATAAAATTAAAGCAGTGTTATATTTTCTGTAGACCCTCTCAGTGTGATTACACCTTTTATATTTCATTCTCTCTACCTGCCAACAATTTATTTCAGGTAAAGAGAGGTGAAGGGGCTGGGAACTAGCTCCTCTAACCCCATTGGTGCGAGGGATCTGCCATTAGCTGAGGAAAAATTGTCAGTAGCGAAAATTAAGGAGAAGGCGTTAATGTAGTGACACACACACACACACACACACACACACACACACACACACACACACACACACACACACACACACGCACGCACGCACGCACGCACGCACGCACGCACGCACGCTCTCTCTCTCTCTCTCTCTCTCTCTCTCTCTCTCTCTCTCTCTCGAGCCTCATAGATTTGCGTAGATCTCATTGCACCAGCTCTCTTGCAGCCCTGGCCGTCTTCTCAGTCATCGTGATTGCATTCTCGACATATTTCCCCCTTCCGCACGTCCTCTTTTCCTTCTCATGTTGCAGCATTTTCTTCTGCATTGCTTCATTTTCTTCGTATTTATTATCATGTTTTTTCCTTTTTCCTTCATTTAATAACTTCTTACTGTTCTCTTTACTATAACATTTTCTATTGTCCTTGTCTGCTGATGCCTCTGATTTTCTTTTCTTTTTTTTTCACTTAACTTTCTTGTGAGTCTTCTTGTTTTCTTCTGCTTCCAACTTTTTCCTCTCCATTTCTGTCCCCGTAGTTTTTTTGGCTGCCTCTTTCTTCGTTTTTTTTCCTTCGTTGCTGCTTCCTACTTTATCTTCTTTTACTTTCATCCTTCATGTCTGGCTTTTTCGTTCTTTTTACTGCCATCTTTCACTCCTTGCACTTTAACTTCGCCTACAATTGCTATCTCTCCATCTTTATTACTGAACTCTAACAATAGATTAACATATGTATCTGATGCAAGTCGTGAAACATTTTTATTGAAAGGACGTAGATCTGCAGCATTGTATTATTTAATTTTTTGCCACTGAGCCACGTCAAATACTTAGCAGAAAGATGAAAAATGTGGGCCAGGCTAAGATGAAAAAACTTATTCTCGCAAAAAACACAATCCCACACTTTTTATTGTCGTGTTTTTCCATACATTTTTGCTAAATTGTCTTTTCCTCTTTTTCTCGCCTTCATTCTGATTTTTTCCACTATTTTCTAGTATTTTCTGTCTTTTTTTTTTTTTTTCATGCTTTGTTACCTTTTATTTATTTTTGTCCTTCCTCCGATCCCATTGTTCTCTTCTCCTGCCTTTCCATTACTTTTTTATTGACTTTTCCTCTTTAAAACCTACCTACTACTCTCCTTTTTCCCGTCATGTATTTTCCCTCTCTGCGTCTTCTTTTGATTTTTTTTGTTTATCTCTTAATTGGTCTCCTTAATTCTCTTAAGACGACAGGAATATTAAATACTTTACTGTGGCCATTCTTAGATGGTCATAGTCAGTTCAGGAATGGCCTTGAGTTGTTGCAGTGATCCCAGGCTCATCTAAAACGTGAACCCCGTGGACTTCAGGCTTAAATTCCCCTTCTTCCTCAGTCCACTACGCTCCTTTCGGGGGATGGGGAAGTAGTTAAGGGACATGTATAGCTGGGTATTTGAGCTTCCCGGTTATATCAGTGCGTCAGCATGAAGGCGTCCCTCTGCAGCACCTTAACTTGAGTTGTATGTCCCTCCGAGAAGCACACAAATCTCAGTTGTATAATTGCTTCTTCCCTTACACAAATTGATTTAGCTTAGGGGTGCTCTCTCGTTGTTCAGGAGTTAACTTCTTCACTATACTAATGTCTTGTGTTATTTTATTCTTGCTACCTCCAGGCGATATATATTTATTTTGGAGGATAGTATTAGTACCAAAGTAGTTGATGAATGGCGTGTCTAACTCCTCTTGTTGGAAAATTACCTCTTGGGCTAGATAAAATTCTCTCGAAGTAGCAAGGATTGGACTGAAATGCAATCGTTTAAAGATAGCAAGAACAGGATAGAAGTTGAATGGTTTGGAGATAGCTAGAATTAGATAGAAATTGAATCTAGAGAGAGCAAGAAGAGAATAGAAACAGAATCGACTGGAGATATCAAGGGTAAGATAGATATTACAACGTGGGATTCAGTTGTTAAGAACAGTCTCTATGATCCTTTCCCCGGATATTATGTTCCCAATAAAGTCTAAGGATTTTACACGGGGGGGGGGGGACCGTATGACGTGATAGGGTGAAATTAAGTGAATGTTGGTGCGCTTTGGCAGTATGATATCTGGCAGTATGGTATTAACGTTGGTGCACGCTGGCAGTATGGTATGAATGTTTGTGCACCCTGGCAGTATGATATGAATGTTGGTGCACTCTGCCAGTATGGTATGAATGTTGGTGCACACTGGCAGTATGATATGAATGTTGGTGCACTCTGGCAATATGGTACGAATGTTGGTGCACTCTGTCAGTATGGTATGAATGTTAGTGCACACTGGCAGGTTGTTATGAATGTGGGTGCACTCTGGCAGTATGGTATGAATGTTGGTGCACTCTGGCAGTATGATAAGAATGTTGGTGCACTCTGGCAGTTTGGTAGGAATGCTGGTGCACTCTGGCAGTATTGTATGAATGTTGGTGCGCTGGAGGAGTTTTGCCATGTCAGTTTGTCCGACCCAACCATTTCAAGCTGATATTCGCCCGAGAAAAGTTGCATCTTCAGGAGGTATCTTAAGGATAGATTTTCACCTCCTCCTGCTGCTCTAACCCAGTCCTCCCTCTTCCTTATCTCATTTTCGCCCTTCTTCTCCTCTCTTCGATTTCATTCATTCTTAAATTTCATTCTTGCATTTCCCATACGATATTTTGCATCTTAGCAGACATATTTCTGGATAAAATGTTAAATATATGCTTCAGAAATTTCGTCAGTACGAGTCATCATTCCTTAGTTTTATTAAATTTTCTCTTGAATAAAGGGACATCTGCTTCGCCTCCTTCTGATTTTTACTTTACTCCCTTTATCTTATCCCTGCCTTCATCCCCTCTGTCTCACCCACACCCCCGCCCGGTCTGCCGTACTCCTGCCCCCACTCCGTCTGCCTAACCCGTTCCTCCACCCGCTCTGTCTAACACCCGCCCCCATCTCGTCAGCCTCATCCCTGCGCCACTCCTACCTCACCCCTGCACCCCAGTTACCTCACTTCTGCCCCCACCAACCCCGCTCCACCCCGATATCACCTCACTCCACCGCTTCCACCCACTCACTCTACTCTTACTTCCTCACCCTTGTCTCTCCACTCCTACTCCCTCACCCCTCTCCCCACTCCCGCTCCCTCACCCCTCACTCCACTCTCGCTCTCTCACCCGTCACTCCACTCCCGCTCTCTCACCCCTCTCTCCACTCCCACTGCCTCCTCCGTCTCTCCACTCCCTTCCCTCACCCCCACTCACATCCCTCTCCAGTCCTCGTCGTAATATGCAATAACATGCAGGAGGCGGAGGGATGTGGACTCTCTCTCTCTCTCTCTCTCTCTCTCTCTCTCTCGCTCAGTTTTATGCCCAATTTGGTTTTTTTAATCCTCTTACTAAATTTTTCCGTCCTACGAAATATTGCCTCATAAAAGGATTCATCACGACCTGAATATAATCGGCCGGCACGGTACGGGTCCATCCCATAAAAGAGGGAGAGAGAGAGAGAGAGAGAGAGAGAGAGAGAGAATGAAAAGTAAAAATCCACTTGCAAATGAGATGCGTTATTTCACTCACTACGTCCTCTCCATATTGTTTGATAGTGTAATACCGATGCACTAATTGTTATATCACAGAGCGCTACGGGGCCTGAAGCATCGCCCGGCCTGATGGATTACTGTGATTTTTTGCATGTGATTGTGCATGGCGGCGGGACAATTAGTGTGATTTTTACATGAGGAATAATGTGATTTTATTGCTTGTGATTGTGCTTGGCGGCTGGACGACTAGTGTGATTTTTGCATCATGAATAGTGTGATTTTATTGCTTGTGATTGTGCGTGGCGGCTGGACAACTAGTGTGATTTTTGCGTGACTAATGGGATTTTTTTTGCATGTGATTGTGCATGGCGGCTGGACAACTCGTGTGATTTTTGCGTGACTAGTGGGATTTTTTGCATGTGATTTTGCATGGCGGCTGGACAATTCGCGTGAGTTTTGCGTAACTAGTGGGATTTTTTGCATGTGATTGTGCATGGTGCCGGGAAAAGTAGTGTGATTTTGCATGTGATGGACGCGTGATTGTGCATGTGATGGACTAGTGTGATTTTTGCATGTGACTGTGCATGGCGTCCGAACAACGAGTGTGATTTTACCCTGTCATTGTGCATGAGATGAAATAGTGTGATGTTGCATGTGATTTTGCATGTGATGGGGTAGTGTGATGTTGCACGTGATTGTACGTGTGACGGAACAAATGAACGCGGGGATGAGAGAGGCCTGGATCGATAGGTGCGACTGGGGCAGAAAGAAATAAAATAAAATAAAAAATAAATAAATGGAATCTGTATGTATTTTATGGTTTGATATGCATGTATTTATGTGTGTGTGTCAGGTATGATTTCTGAATAGGTAGAAAAAAGTGCGTGTTTGGATCTGTGTGTGTATATGTATGTATGTTTGTATGTATGAATGTATGTATGTATGTATGTATAAAATATGAAGTGAAGCAAAATAAAAAGAGCATTTATTTTTGTATGTATGTATGTATGTATGTATATATGTATAAAAAAGATGACCAAATAAAGCAAAAATAACAAACTGTTTTCGTCCCGTGCAGTAACCTCGCCAAAAAAAAAAAAAAAAAAAAAAAAAGGGAGGTGGATTATCATGAAATGTTTGGTCGACACAAAAGGGCGTCATGATTAAAATATTTTTATAATGGAATTTTTAAAACGGGAGGGATGAATGGAATCGGTGAATATATTGATTTATTTAATTTTTTTTTTACCTAGTATGCACGCCGAAGTATAGATGATAAATTCCCAAAGTCTTACCAGAGCTTTTGTGTACGGGTGTTGGCGCTTTCTGTCTGTCTGTTGCCTGACGCTGCATCCTTTGAGGGTTGGCCGTGACAGAGGGGCTTCTGGGGGTTTCTGTGCCTACTCAGTAACGACACCCATTTCCATATCACAGAACACGTCCTTACAGACTCTTGAAACTTATTTTTCCGTCTCGTTCTGGGTTTCCCTCACTCACACCCTAGCTTTCTCTCTCTCTCTCTCTCTCTCTCTCTCTCTCTCTCTCTCTCTCTCTCTCTCTCTCTCTCTCTCTCTCTCTCTCTCTCTCTCTCTCAACACACACACACACACACACACATTATGTACGAGTCTTTCCATTTGTCCATCTGTATTCTCCAGGCCACTCCACTGGCACTTCTGAAGTAAAGTTTGTAAAGAAAATAATAGTGAAGACAATAGGTAACTTAATTCATTATAAAGCTGTCTCATAACTGAATGAACTACATGGATATTGATACATAGATAGATAAATAGATTTAGAATGACAGATAGGTAGATAGATAATGAGTGATGCATAAATTAATACGTTTTGATGACGAGGACTCCAATAATCTCGTGGATGGATTTTTTCGATGATGTGTTATTCCTTCCTTTTCTTTATCTTCTGTTTAAAGAAAAAAAATTATATAAAATAGAACAGTACGCTGTCATAGTGGTGGGCTTCAGCTTTGTAAATGTTTGGAGGTAAAGGCAGTATGAAAGTGTCGTCACGTATATGCTACAAATCTCATGGTCTTGTTTCTCTCTGTCGAAGCTTTTATGTCGGAGTACTGCATTACGATTATTAATAATAATAATAGTAGTAGTAGTAGTAGTAGTAATGGACGTTTTCCCCAATTTGACATGTGGGGAAATAAAGGTTATTGTATGTATTGTGTCATATATGCAAGAGGGAGGGAAGGATGGCAGACACCCTGACCTGCAACTGACATTGTTAAAAGTACCCACTAAGGTGACATACCAGTGTTAGTGGCAGGTCCTAACACTGCCAACACCTTTTTTTATAATTTTTTTTTTTCACTGAATCCGTCTTCTTCCATTTCTTCTTTCTACTTGTTGAAATGATAGTTTTGATCGCATTAGTCGGGCATCAAAAGGCCGACAGGTGAGACATTTTCCCCCCTTTTTCCCACTTCATCTGAGAATGACAAAAAATTTATTTCTGACATTGCAATTCGGCATAAGATATATATTTTTTTTACTAGAAAGTGAGATACATAGTTTAGCACCATAACTCTAAAGCTGAATAATAGTAACTCGATAAGAGAAAAATGTTATAAGGATGAACGGGTTAAAACTGCCCTGCAGAGTGTGGCAGCAAGAAGGAATTGCCAGGAAAAAGTTGCCATAAGAAACCAGGAAAAAGTTGCCATAAGTAAACGCTCGTGTGGCACCACCTTTAGACTCTCTGGGTCGTGCCTCGTAAACAGTTCTGGGTGGAGACCTCTGTTTTTGACACTTTCAGGCGCACAAACACGTACACATACGCACACAGGCAAACACACACACACACACACACACACACACACACACACACACACACACACACACACAGCAAAGCATTTCAAGTCTAGCTGTTACATATTCTTTTTATGAATGGAGGACACCTGTAATCTGGTGTATAGATTTTTTTATTTAATTTGTTTTTCCTTACTCTTTTTATCATCCGTAAAAAAGTTAAAATAATACTTATTCTTTCCTTTAAATGTGACCTTACTGTCACAGGAAGTTAAATCAGCCATTATTAACCCCTTGCCTACGAGGACTCTTTCCTGTTTTATTCCTTCCATTTTCGGACGTGACAGAAATAAATAGAGAGAAATCGTGAATGAATAAGTGATGGCGCAGCCCTGAGGGGATATTCTCCCGCATTTGGTCTGATCAGCTAGTCAGGTCAGGTGCAGGTAAGGGGATAGGTCTGTTATGATGAGGCAGGGGTAAACCAGCTCTGCTGTCGGACCCTGCTGCGGATGTCACTGATTGCATTGCGCAGTTGACCCTTGTGCGGTGTGGTGCGGTGAGGATCTGTCCGTTCTTCCCTTTGGGGCTAAGATGCGAATGAATGTGTTTGAATGGATGAGTAAATGCGGAGTGTGTCGTCCTGTCTCGGCTACCTCCCTTTCCTTGGAGGAAGCAGCCTAGGTATATAGATAGATAGATTTTCGGACGCTTCTGTTTAGCTTAGGACCCGTATCCTCGTCGGGTAAGTAGACTAACTCCTTTTCATTAGCAACTTATTTTTGGATATGGTTGTTTAATATCTGTGTGCCCATTACTTATGCAGAGTATCGCGATAATGGGAGGATTTATATAGCACGGAATTGGGCAGTAAGGTGCAATAAGCAAAATAAATCGCTTAAGAAAAGGTGTTAGGGAGCTTCTGAAGACACTGTATGTATCCCCTGTTGTTGGAAAAAGTACCCATACACTGAATAATACCATCTGGTGGTAATATTTACGTCATCAGAGTGAAGAGGTTAAGACTAGGCATTCTGATCATGCATAATTTTTTACCAAATATTTGTATAATGTACCAGACAACAGCATTTGTTTTCCTTTCTCGTTTGATTTGCTGTCGGATGAAGCAGACAAAAATATTCCCTCCCGTACCTTGCCTTGTTTGATGCCGAATATCTTTATCAATCCACAGAGCGAAAATCAGATAATATTCATTTTCTTTTCTCATTTAAATTCGTTCCGGATACACCAAAACAACAGTAATCCTTCCCTTGCCTTACCTTACTCTGTACCAGTATTTTTTAGAGTCGAACACAGGCTAAATCCGATGCCACGTATAAATAAAGCTGTTAGGGAAATGGCCTGGGAGTCTTTGCTTTACATATTAATGCCCGCCCTTTCTCTTAAGCAGCCAGAAAATAGATTTATGCTGATTGGTGGCTGCGATCGCAAGGGAGGGGATGCTTAATTTATGTCCATGATTCGCGGCCGCAGTGTGTGTTTGCAGTGTCGACTATTTGCCTTTTTTTTCTCCAGGGTGGTAGTGTGTTGGTGGTGATGCTGTTTGCTTTTTATAAGATTGAAGGGCATTGAAGGTCATCATATTTTATTTATTAATTCAGTATTTTCAGAATGGAAGAGCAGTGAAAGTGAAGATGTCAATGATTCTTTTAGGGGAGTGAGGGCATTGGAGTTGATTTTTTTTTTTTTCCAAGGTGGGAAGACATTAGAAGCGACGATTTTGTTTTTTAAAGGGTTGGTGGGTGTTGGAAGTGACGATAGTTGTTTTCAAGTCACGATTTTTATTTATTTTTGGGAGGTAAGAGGACAGTGGAGGTGACGATGCTTATTTATTTACGTACATACTTATTTACCGAGTTGGATGGTGTGGAGGTGACGATAATATGAGAGAGAGAGAGAGAGAGAGAGAGAGAGAGAGAGAGAGAGAGTATGGATTGATTCTTTACAATAACAATGAGAGAAGAAAAATACGAAAAGCTTGGTCGTAACAGTAAAAAATATGCAAAACTGTAAGCTAAATATTACAAACAAGGTGACTAAGTTGCGTCTGCCAAATGTTACATACAAAGGCACCTTCTTATACGCAGCAACTTAATATTAAATTGTCCTCCTCCTGCCTCCCATTTCCACCTGTTCGCTCCGTCTGCCAACCTCATTCCTTAGCTGCTGATACAGACGTCCTGCTAATTATCTTATCTCTCTCTCTCTCTCTCTCTCTCTCTCTCTCTCATGTTTGATTGCTGAAACTGTTCATCCTGTGTCTTGTGTGTGTTTATCTTGTATTTCCTAGGCGTTCTGTTTTTATTTTTTGCTGTTTATCTCTTCTGTGTGTAATGATTGCATATGAGTTGTAATTGATTTGATTTTTTTTTTTTTTTTGAAAGGGCTAAGTTAATCTGTACTTGGTTAAAAACGGTCTTTAATGTGTAAGCTGTAAGTTTTATAGCACTAGAATAATAATATCATAGAGAGAAAGAGAGAGAGAGAGAGAGAGAGAGGGGGGGGGGTTGAGACAGGAAAATAGATAGATCGGTAGAGACAGACAGATAGATTGATAAGTAGATAAATAGGTAGGTAGACAGATAGATAGGTAGATAGATAGATAGAGACATAGATAGACTAATAAATTGATAGGTAGAGACACAGATAAATAGGTAAATAGATAGATAGATTGATAGATAGATAGATCGATTATCCGCGTCAATCCCATCAACCTTTCATTCTGTTGTCATTCCCCTGTTCTTCCCGCAGCAAACAAGCCATTAAACTATTTACACCTAAGGCAGCACAGCGTCGTAATGACCCCCTGGCACTCACAATACACCCAGACCTCATTGGCAGTATTGGGCTCAGTTTTAATCTACATTCCAATTCGTGTTGTGCAGAATTACTGAATGTATTTCCTCCCGGCGATGTTAATCCTATTATCTTCAAATTAGAGACGAAGAATAAATACTGCTTATTTGCATTTTTACATCAGAGGATTGATAGGCTGGAAATAAATGCCTTGACGCTTAAATTATGTCGATGTCGGAAAATTATTGGTATTAGCATTCAAAAGAGAAGTCGAAAACGAGAGTTTATTTTGTTAGTAAGTAGAGAAATGATGATGCTATAATGCTTGTTACTTTTATTGTGGTGTAGAGGGACGCCTTCATGCGTTGGCACCGGCATAACAGGGTGGCTCCACTGCCTGATTATGCAAAAGGTCCCTCATCACCTCCTGCATCCCATAAGACATCGGGGGTTCCCAGTGACGAATAAAGTTGTCTGGCGGTGGTTTACGGGTCAAAACTGTCGACCTTAAAAAAAAAAAAAAATGCATTCATGGAACGCATACCTCCCTCAACGCTAATAAAATTTATTTCTGCTGTAACTCCTCGTTCCTACCGGACGGAACTTTTACGGTCTTTCAAAGCCAATTGATTCTTCCGTCTTAGGCTGTCGTGTGACACATTTTCAGAGAGCGCTTACTTTCGCCAACGCAAATAAACTTTATGATTTCCTGCATTCGGATCCGAATCCACCTCAAAATCTAATAATCCTCTCCTCGACCCTCTGCCCACCTGTCCACCATATTTCATTGAAATCCAGTAACAGCTTTTTGAGTTACCGTGTACACAGACATAGAAAAGGACAGACAAAGGTGAATACAAAACCTCCTCCTACTTCGTTGGCGGAGGTAAACATCTCAGACCTTAATCAAGTCAGTCGCTTTGTGACGCTGCAACCACAAAATCCACCGGGTGAATCCTTGTTAGGCAGTTCCCTTGACTCAGGGTACAGCCATTGGCATAACCAGACTCCCTTATTATTCCGTATTTCCTCGCCTACTTCAGCTAAGCCCCTTCGTCCCACCTTTCCCATGCACAGCTGCGATTAGAATTAAGGCAGTACATCTACCCGTGCTGTATGCCTACATGTCCAGTGATGTTAGGATGAGGAACTGTTTCACATAATGCCAGGTTCACAGATCATGCACCAGTCAGTAGGTGCAATACTTCCATAGTCCACCAGCAGACAACATGAACAAATGTGTATCCTTTATGAACTCGGGTATATATTCAGGAAGACTATCACAGCCACGTCCCTGGATATGCCATTTGCATGCCGTACCCTGTGTACCCGGGTGTGTCCTCATTAACTCCAATCACCATTAAGGTCCTCAGGTATCTAGTCGAGCATCACTCTGTACCACTTCATCCTTACAAGTCAGTAAGTGGATGGCTCGTTTGGGGCCAGTATGAGGTATGTAACTGAATGCCACTGCTGAAGTAAGTTAACGAAATCCGTCTGATGTTATTCAACTATTACCCATATTAGTTCGTTTTTGTTTTTGCCGCTTTTGGAAATAAGCATATTTACCTCTGGCAGTCACTGCAACTAACGAATTAGAAGGTATGAGGTGGCTGGTTACCGTAGTCCCATGAAAGTATTATCATTTAGGTTGCGTTGGGGCAAATCCTGATGACCATCTTGTGCAACATTCCTAGGCTGTGGAAATCATCAATATTTGCACAAAGTCCGGGCTGAGGCTTCTACTCTTAGGCTACATATCTCTTCTACACAGTCTGAGTTCCCAGGGGTAGACGAACTCGTTATCTTTGGGTGACACCTGGCTTATGAGAATAAAAGCTCTTAATTCAAACCCAAGGAGCTAGCTAGAGGGTAGGCAACAGTGAGACCACACCACCATTAACCCCTTCACTCCAGTGGCGTTTTTATCTGCGGCAGAGCCAACTGGTCTATAAGTGGTACACCTGGGAGAGCTTTGTGTTCTTTGCCCTCCAAGGAAAGTTCGAATACCGGTATTTCCTCCTGGATAGCTCTGAGCAATTTTCTTATGAAAAAGAAAGTTGCCCAGCCTGAAATTTTGAATTGATTTGACATGTCAGCTGTTGTATCAGTTGATGCAAATCATTTGGTGTATATTCTTTCTCATACCAGATAAATTTGTCACTTAGGAAATATCTCAAATAGTGATGGGGTTAATTTAAGGCCTCGTCTAACCACTCCAGTTCGAAAGGTCTGCCCTGAGCTGAATATATAATCACCAGATGCTATGCAAAATAAAAACAAAACGCC
>NC_136975.1:5609185-5641685 GCF_032717465.1 Coenobita brevimanus | reverse complement strand
TAATGTATTGTCACGATCTAAAGTTTCCAGACACGTCCATGCCTGGTGTGGCGATGAAAGGGCTTACGTGTAATATATATTTTGGGATAGCAGTGTGAAGCACGCAACAAAAGAGCATGAGAAGGAAAGGTGCTTTGTGACATTCGGGGAATAATGAGAAGTGTGGAAGGCAGTGAGTATACAATGCTGCCACGGGATTTTTGGCGAACCTCTGCTGTGTTAATACTTGGTAGACTAGAGGGTAAAACATGATTCCTTTTTATCTGTATAACCTGTACTAAAAAACAAAAAAAAGGCTTGCCCGAAGAAATTAAGGACGGGTAATGTGTGTGAATGCAATCAGAAGTGCTTGTAAATTCAAAAACATACGACAGGGGTGAGGGATTGCGTGCAGAGTAGCAGAACAAAGACTTAACACTCACACGCACTCAGATTTTTTTTTTTCTTCACGTTCGGTGTATGAGGATGGGGGGAGGTGAAAGCGGGTTATGGAATCATGAAATGTGATGCTGAAAAAGAGAGAGAGAGGAGAAATAAGCCAGTAATGAATTAGAGAGGTACGGAAAAATCTGTTAATCTAAGCTCAGAATGAAGGAATATTGGAGGAGGGTAAGGTTACTTGGAGGGAGCTGCTTTTGCGATTATCCAATAAGAATTTCGATTTCATGTTATACAATAGACGAATCAAATGTCATGTTTTCAATGTAGACCTGACAGACCCCACTATTAATTTTATTTATTTTTTCATATACGCTTAATAGTTTCCCCGAAAATCGGCCATATCTTCACATACTTTTATGCCAAATATTTTTTGGAGAGTGCACGGCAAGGCATAGTAACAGAAAATGGATAAAAAATTAATAGATGATGATGATGAAAATTTTAGGACACTAAACGACACATCTGTTTTCTGTATTATACGTTTAATTTCATGGTTAATTTGATATATAAAGCATTTTACTGCAGTAAAGCTAGCAGGCTTAGAAACTAACGAATTTTGGAATCTTGAATCTGGGTCGCTAGAAACGGGATTGGGGAGAGGAAATATCAGCGTACAGTTACCATTGTTGGTGGCTTAGCCTTTTCAGTACAGTGACACCTTTTTTGTTTATTCTTAATATCTCCTGACGACGTTGTTGAATTTGATTTGATAGTTTTAAAGATTGTTACTTAAATCCTTAGTCTCGCCAGAGCTGACAAGAATAGAATTTAAGAGGGTCATTGTATTGAAGTGGTTTTAGAGTCTGTTTGGTGACCCTGTTTGCACTTTGGTGACCTTTATTTGACTTGTTTTTTTTTTATTTTTCCAACATTCGCATGATTGGAAAAAAAAAAAATCTAGTGTTTTATTCCAGCCAACGCCAGACGATTTTATTAATCAGTGGATGCGTGTAGGAGCCGGAGTATTAATTAGGGTATTTCTCTCCTGCACTAATTGGGAAAGTTTACTATTTTATGTACAGCTTGTCTTGTCATGCACTAATTCTGTCTCAGGCTGGAATAAGAGAAGGCTTTTTATTTTTATTTCCTTTTTACACGATTGATTTGAAAACTAAAGTGCCTCTCCATTTTTTTGCCTATGTGTTATTTCTCTC
Source organism: Coenobita brevimanus (assembly GCF_032717465.1). Taxonomy (NCBI): domain Eukaryota; kingdom Metazoa; phylum Arthropoda; class Malacostraca; order Decapoda; family Coenobitidae; genus Coenobita; species Coenobita brevimanus. The sequence goes on along the minus strand of NC_136975.1, from coordinate 5,640,090 downwards.
TAGTCATGCCCTTCTAATTTTTCCACTAAATTGCACAAGCTGTGAAAAGAACTGACAGGTTTTATGGAAAGGCGTTTATTATCATTATTGTTGTTATTATTATTTTGTGTATATTAGAGTGCATTGGAAATTGAAAGGCCTTGTCATTTTTTTTTTTTCCTTCATGATTTCCCTCCCACACAGGCACACGGACACGCAAAATGAAATGGCGATATTTGAAAAAGTTGACCTTCACGTTTGATCCTGGTTTGTGTGGTCGGTTGAAAATTGGATCAGATCATCTCAATAGCACTAGAAACGGCTGTACCGATAGTAATTCTGGTGTGATTTTTATTATAATTATTTTTTTATTATTTTGGGGGGGTGCAGGTGGCGGGAGGGAGTGGCATGTTGAAGTAAGTTGTGTTTGTGTAATGCATTGCAGTTCGAGGTGTGAAAACATTTAAATATTTGATCAGAGCACATTGTTTCTTGTATTTTAAAATTTCTGCACCATAACTGTCACGGGGTTTTTATAATATCACGGTAATTTTGAAATAAATGCTTAAATAATATTTAATTTGATAATAATATTCAATAATATTGAAGAGCAGGGACAATGATTGTCTTGCTAAATCGTGCAACGATTCTCTAAGAACGAGAATTTAAAGACTTTCTCAACAGTACACAGCAGAGACTAATTACTCACAATTGCTGAATTACTGTACTGTTAGCCTCTGGAGAAAGTTACATCACCCCTGACAATAAATAACTAATACTAATAATAATAACATCAGGTTCTTGCTGATGCATTAACTCCTGGCACAACGGATTTTAAGTTAATACAACAAGACTGGTCTAAGTACCAGTTATGAAAGCAAACATTTATGCAAGCTAGGAGCTATATGGAAAATAAGCTTAATTTGGATTAAATGAAACAAGATTTTACTTTACATTGAGCTCGAGAAAGGAACTGTTAAATTTATTAATCACAAAAAATAAATTTAACGTTACAATTCAAATCAATTAAATGAGACGCACTCACTCACTCTCACAAAAGCTAAATACTTACGCCTAGGGAAAAACACCTTAACTAAGCTCTTAAAACTACAAAATACACAAAAGAAATACCAGTCGATGAATGCTATGTATCACCACTAAGGTGGGAGTACTGGGATTACAGAACTAGTGGAGCTTGGGGTGCTAGCTGACCTCTCCACTTCTGAGCACAGAACCTTTCTCCGTCACAGCAAACACAAGACTAAGTCAGTCGTGGGAACAAAAGCGGAGCACTCGGCCGCATTTTTTAACGGTCGAATGAGCAGGGGCCAACAATAAAAAACAATAGTATCGCTCAGTACAGCACTTAGTGACGTGCATTAAATCGGTCACTTTTGAAACCGGTGACGAATGTTTTGAAAAGTATACTCCGAAATGGAGGGAGAAACGGTTAGCTGAGCGATACACAGTGAGTTTTCCACTAATAGTTCGTGGCTTCTCACAAAAGGGAAATGTCGCAAATTGATTCGTGACATTACGCCCTTACAAAGTTAAATTTTTTCCTTATGGGAAAAAATTTGTGGATATATATATATATGTACACATCCTAAGTCATTCGCACAAGATTCACACTGTGGTGTGTGTGCTATCCTGCTACAGGAGAAAGTCGCAGTCGCCAGTGAGCGAAAAAACCTCGTATTTACGTTAATAGAAGCAAGCTTGAGGGAAAAACTCCGTGACGACGGTGAAAATCCTGTACTCAGGTCAAACTGAGCGAAAATTCGCTACATTTACTCTGACAACTAATTGTTGTGTAGCGTGGTGTATGTAATACACGGTGTAGGTGTGACAGTTGTAGTGTAACTGTACCTACGTGTAAAATGACACAGTAAATAATATGGCGACGACGAAGGCAGAGAAGAAAAGGCGGCGGCAGCGTGCGGCAGACGATCAGCTGGTCTGCACAGCAAAACTGCTACACCCATTGCTGAACCTGCAAAACCAATTGAGGTGGAGCATCAAAAGTGTCAATGAGACAAAATTTTATTATGTTACAGTTACTCTCTCTGCCTAGCAGTCAGTACATGCTATGAAAAGTACACTCGAGGTCGCCATTAATTTTAGCACACGATTATGGTCGGCAAGTTGAGAATCCCTGTGCAAACTCGGGTCTTCCATAGCCTCGAACTGCACACGGGTCCTCAACCTGTGCCTCAACCTACAGTACTTATATTAATATCGGAGAGCTGAGAAACCTTGTGCAAACTTGGGTCTTCCATAGCCTCAAGTCGCCTCTGCAGAGTTCTCACTTCCCCCTTAACCTACAGTACTTATATTAATATCGGGGAGCTGAGAATCCTTGTGCAAACTTGGGTCTTCCATAGCCTCAAGTCGCCTCTGCGGAGTTCTCTCTCGAACTTCCCCCTTAACCTACAATACAATACTTATATTAGTACCGGGAAGCTGAGAATCCTTGTGCAAACTTGGGTCTTCCATAGCCTCAAGTCGCCTCTGCGGAGTTCTCTCTCGAACTTCCCCCTTAACCTACAATACTTATATTAGTATCGGGGAGCTGAGAATCCTTGTGCAAACTTGGGTCTTCCATAGCCTCAAGTCGCCTCTGCGGAGTTCTCTCTCGAACTTCCCCCTTAACCTACAATACTTATATTAGTATCGGGGAGCTGAGAATCCTTGTGCAAACTTGGGTCTTCCATAGCCTCAAGTCGCCTCTGCGGAGTTCTCTCTCGAACTTCCCCCTTAACCTACAATACTTATATTAGTATCGGGGAGCTGAGAATCCTTGTGCAAACTTGGGTCTTCCATAGCCTCAAGTCGCCTCTGCGGAGTTCTCTCTCGAACTTCCCCCTTAACCTACAATACTTATATTAGTATCGGGAAGCTGAGAATCCTTGTGCAAACTTGGGTCTTCCATAGCCTCAAGTCACCTCTGCGGAGTTCTCTCTTCCCCCTTAACCTACAGTACACGTGTATGTACAGGCCCTGGACATACTGTGTCCTGTGGGGCCAACAAGTGAGACGTCAGGTCTACACTTTTGACTAGGAACCAGGCTAGTCCTTGGATTACTCAAATCTCTGAGGATGCCTATCACGGAACCCAGCATACAACAACTGCCCATGTTAGTCAGCAGTTAGTAGGCGAGACATCAGGTCTGCACCTACGTTATCACTTCCCTTGATGTATCTCACAACAAGGTTAAACTGCTGTAGATACAGTGTCCAGCGTGTCAATCTTGCATTAGCCGTCTTGGTCGTGCTAAGACTAGTGAGTGGCATATGGTCAGTTTCCAGAACAAATGATGCCCCAAATAAATAATAATAATATTTTTTAACACCATCAACCACAGCCAAGAGTTCCTTCTCAACAGTACTATAATTCCTCTCGGCGGGTTTTAGCCTACGGCTGTGGTATGCCACTGGGAAGATTCCACCTTCCGATTCCTGCATCAATACGGCACCTACTCCATCTTGTGAAGCATCAGTGCGCAGTATGAAAGGTTTGCTGGAATCAGGCAACTGCAAGATAGGCTCCTTGCACAACATATTCTTGAGGGTGGCAAAAGATCTCTCTTGCGCTTCTCCCCATTCAATGGTGTTTGGAGCATATTTCCGTAGCACTTCGTACAACGGTTGGGCAATGAGAGCAAAGTTGGGGATAAAACTCTTATAATACCCCACTAGACCAAGAAATGCCCTAACCTGTTTCTTGGTCACGGGTCTCGGGGCTTCTTTAACCTTCCTGATCTTGTCACCCTGACACCTGCAGTGATTGTTGCCAACAATATGACCGAGGAACTCCACCTCACTGTGAGCAATCTTGCATTTGCTAGGCTTCACAGTCATGTTGAAACTCTGGAGTCTACTGAAGACAATTTCCAAGAGTCTGAGGTGCTCCTCCAATGTGGCGGAATGAACGAGGACATCGTCAACGAACATCTCTACTCCTACAATACCATGGAGCACTTGTCTCATGGCACGATTGAATACTGCTGGGGAATTGGTAAGTCCAAATGGGAGGACTTTATACTGGTACAACCCCCTAGGAGTAGCAAAAGCAGTGAACTGACGACTCTCAGGATGAAGGGGAATCTGGAAAAATCCCTTCGCTAGGTCGAGCTTCGTGAAATATCGTGACCCTGCCAGCTTAGAGAAGATGGCAATATGGTCACCCATTGGCTCAGCATCCACTTTGGTGATTGCATTGAGCCTTCTATAGTCGCCACAAATCCTGACTCCACCATCTTTCTTGCGGACTACTACCATCGGACTACAGTAAGGAGATGAGGACTTTTCGATAATGCCTGCAGTCTCCATGTCAGCAATTTCCTTATCTACTGCACCCTGTAGTCGCATGGGAATCGGATATGGCTTAACCTTTATAGGAGCATTGCTGGTCAACTCAATTTTATGACACGCAACCTTTGCAAGTCTAGGTTGGTCTGAGAAGACATCAGCATACTGACAGAGCAGTGACCATAAGGCATTCTGGTCCCCTACTGCTAAGTCAGGGTTAAGTAAAACATCTCCGACAGTCTCTTCCTGATGGGACTGAGCGGTTAAGGGTTCATCATCATGGTCATCAGCTGGGATCACCGCAGCTGCCCCGGTTTCTTCCAGTGGCTGGTCACTATCATCAGCTACTCGTAGGCCAGTCTCCTCGGGGTCTGACTCATGATAAGCCTTCAACATGTTAATGTGGAACCTTTTACGAAGATTCCCCATCTGTATTATGTAGTTGAGGTCTGAAATGCGCTCTACTACATCGAATGGACCCTTCCACTGCGCCAACAACTTGTTCTGGGCAGTGGGGAGTAATACCAAGCATTTATCGCCTGGACTAAACTTCCGAAGCTTTGCCTTCTTATCATAATAAGCCTTTTGAACTTCACGCGCCTTGATCAGTTCTTCCTTAGCTAACTCGCACGTTGACTGGAGGCGGTCAGCCAAATCAAGGACGTAGGTGTAGGTGGTCTTGACTTCAGGGTCGGGTTCTTCATCGTCCCATAACTCACGAAGGACTTGAAGTGGGCCCCGGACCGACCTCCCATACACCAGTTCAAAGGGTGAGAATTTCAATGAATGCTGTGGGGCTTCTCGATAAGCAAATAGAAGAGGAGCGATGAACCGCGGCCATTCCTTTGGTTGTTCGGCGGTCATGCGCCTCAACATCTTCTTGAGAGTTCCATTGAACCTCTCACACAACCCGTTACACATGGGATGATACGGCGTAGTTCGTAAGCCTCGGATGGACAGCAACCTGAACGTTTCGTTCATCATTGCCGAAGTGAACTGCGAACCCCGGTCGCTCAAGACCTCCTTAGGGATACCTACACGACAGAACACTTCAATTAATGCCTCAGCAACAGTGACGGCCTCTATATTCTTAAGGGCCACGGCTTCAGGCCACCGTGTGCTGAAATCAACTATAGTGAGGATATACTTTGATCCATCACTAGCCCTAGGAGAGATTGGCCCAACTATGTCAACTGCTACTCTCTCGAACGGTTCAGAGATTATGGGCATTGGCTTCAATGGCGCAGGACGGACACGTCCCGGTCAGTGGTACGCTGACACACATCACAAGAACGTACGAGCCTCGTTATTTCCCGTCCCATTCCTGGCCAGAAAAAGTCAGCATGGATGCGGTCAGAGGTCTTCTTTTGACCCATATGACCCCCCATCGCTGAACAGTGACCTAATTCAAACACTGCTCGGCGATACTTTGCAGGAACGACAAACTGCAGTCGAACCTCACCCTGGGGTGTCTGTGACTCACAGTACAGCCGTCCTCGCTTACGAAGGAACCTGGCTTGTCCTCCCCGTGAATACTTGGTCACTTTACCCTCCAGCTTCTTGCGCACTGAGGCAAGTGTCGAGTCAGTCTGTTGCTCTTGGACAACATCTTGACTACGAATCAGATCTTGCGGCATTGCGACGGTCAACGGAGTGACGCGATCTGGAGCCTTGGCCATGGCTCGTGTTATTGCAGCAGCCGAAGTCTGAGTAGCAACATCTACGGCACAACTATTTTTGATGCCAGGTATGTTGCCTAAGATGAGGTCAAATAAAGGTTCTGGCATGACAACTGCAGCTGTCAAGCCAGTGAAAAATGGAGACGCCACCTGGATACGTGCCTCAGGGAACAATCTCACTGATCCATCAATAAGTCTAACTTGGATCTGTCGACCTGTATACTCATCAGGCCGAACTAAACTCTGCTTAACAGAGCAACCTGAGGAACCATTGTCCCTCAGGACATTTACAGAAACACCTCCCACAGACCCTGGCTGAACAAGAAAGGCAGTGTTGCTGGTGGAAGGGTCTGAGGAGGTAGCAGCCAGTCATTCATGAGACTGCGGAACAACCGATGCAGCAAACGTGGCGCCCTGGGAACTAGGTGTCTGAGGAGAGTTCATGGTCGGAGGGGGACTTGTGAAGTGTTGGGAAGTACCTGTACTGGTAAAGATGGCACCACCGGGTACTTGTGGAATGAAGGCTGCATTTGCCTCCTGCCTCCGATACACTAATTGACCTGACTGAGGGTTACGTGGCTTGTCCTTGTATTGCTGCTGATGCTTGGGAAACTGCTGCTGGTTGGGGTGCTTGTTGTACCGCTTCCACTCAGGTTTCTGAGTGTTCTGCCCCTGGTCCTTCTGTGGTTTGCTTGGACCTTGACCATTACTCTGAGAACGGCCTTGGTGCTGGGATTCAGTCTGAGACGGCTTCCCAGACTTGGCAGTATCTTTTCTACTCCAGGTGTTTTGCTTACGAGCTTGATACCCGTATGCAGTAAAGAATGCGTCAGCCTTCTCTGCCATTTGGCTGGCGTCTTTCACCTGGCAGATCTTAAGCTGTGCTATGAGCTCAGCAGGCCACGACCTCTCTAGCTGTGTACGCAGCATAAGGTCAATTATCCCCTCACGCGTTGAAGGAGTTTCATCTTTCTCCATCCACTCATTTAAGTAAGCTGTGAGACGATCAAGGAACTGAACAGCTGTCTCCTTGTCTTGGAGACGAGCTCGCATGAACTGAACTTTGGCGTCGTCTGCTGTGAGACCATACGCCTTAATGAGTGCAGCTTTCATCATCTCATATGTGAGATTGTCTCCACGAATTCTGTGGAGAATATCGAGGGCGGGGCCCTCAAATAAACTAAGAAACTGAAGCCGCTTAGCTGCCTCATCCAGTTGATACATGTCTGCCATGTCCTCAAAACGAGCTATGTACGGTTCGATTCGCTCGCTTTCCTTGTATGAAGGAAGCTTGATGCGTGGGGTCGCCAGGACATGTGCAGGGAGAAAGCTCGTGGAGCTTGGACCAACTGCAGCAGACGTGTCTGAAGCCAAGGAATCTCGCTTGAGCTTCAGCACTTCAAGTTCATGTTTTTCTCGTGCTTCTCGCTCGGCACGTTCGTGTTCTCGTTGTTCCCGCTCGTATTCGCGCTCTTTCTCACGCTGCTCTTGTTCATATGCACGCTCTCTTTCACGTTCCTCACGCTGTTCTCGCTCGTATTCGCGCTGAATCCTACGCTCTTCACGAGCATCTTTCTCACGTTCTTGCTCGTAATTGAACCGTGAGAGAACGTAACTCTGTATTTTCTCTGGGTCTGTGAGACCCATATCTTTGGCTTCCTGTACAAATACAGCGGTAGCCATGGCGCTAATTTATTAAGCAACCCGAAATTGAGCACTGACTGCTTAGCGACGAATACTAATAAACACACGTAAAGAGTACAGACACAAGCTAGTGGTGACCAGTCTTATCTAGTTAACTGGCAAAGAATAAATAAAAAAAATGTAAATGACTGGGAAGACTCAATAATAAACACAATGGGTACGGCGACTTCCCAGGAGCGAATAAAATCGTCTGGCGTTACCAAAAATAAACGAGTTAAGTATTCTATTGATTAATAAAGCAAAATTCACTTGCTAAATTAAGGGTAAACACCAGTAAGCTTGTGCCTATAAACTTTAATGATAAATACCTAAATATGAATGAGTGAGCACTATCTCGTGAATAGCTTTAGAGCTAGGAGTTAATATCCTGGAATGAGGTCGCCAATTGTCACGGTTTTTTTTTTATAATATCACGGTAATTTTGAAATAAATGCTTAAATAATATTTAATTTGATAATAATATTCAATAATATTGAAGAGCAGGGACAATGATTGTCTTGCTAAATCGTGCAACGATTCTCTAAGAACGAGAATTTAAAGACTTTCTCAACAGTACACAGCAGAGACTAATTACTCACAATTGCTGAATTACTGTACTGTTAGCCTCTGGAGAAAGTTACATCACCCCTGACAATAAATAACTAATACTAATAATAATAACATCAGGTTCTTGCTGATGCATTAACTCCTGGCACAACGGATTTTAAGTTAATACAACAAGACTGGTCTAAGTACCAGTTATGAAAGCAAACATTTATGCAAGCTAGGAGCTATATGGAAAATAAGCTTAATTTGGATTAAATGAAACAAGATTTTACTTTACACTGAGCTCGAGAAAGGAACTGTTAAATTTATTAATCACAAAAAATAAATTTAACGTTACAATTCAAATCAATTAAATGAGACGCACTCACTCACTCTCACAAAAGCTAAATACTTACGCCTAGGGAAAAACACCTTAACTAAGCTCTTAAAACTACAAAATACACAAAAGAAATACCAGTCGATGAATGCTATGTATCACCACTAAGGTGGGAGTACTGGGATTACAGAACTAGTGGAGCTTGGGGTGCTAGCTGACCTCTCCACTTCTGAGCACAGAACCTTTCTCCGTCACAGCAAACACAAGACTAAGTCAGTCGTGGGAACAAAAGCGGAGCACTCGGCCGCATTTTTTAACGGTCGAATGAGCAGGGGCCAACAATAAAAAACAATAGTATCGCTCAGTACAGCACTTAGTGACGTGCATTAAATCGGTCACTTTTGAAAACGGTGACGAATGTTTTGAAAAGTATACTCCGAAATGGAGGGAGAAACGGTTAGCTGAGCGATACACAGTGAGTTTTCCACTAATAGTTCGTGGCTTCTCACAAAAGGGAAATGTCGCGAATTGATTCGTGACAATAACTTCAGGCGTTTTTGCAGTCTTCAGTGTAATTCGAAATATGAAAACTAAAAATACCATGGCACAAGATTTTTCGTATATCAAAATTTCTGCCACATATCTCCAAAAGTGTTTTAACTGTCCTCAGCACCTGTAAACAAGGAAATATAAGCCAGTGACATTTCTGCTGTAAACCACCATTGGTCTCTTAAAGCAGGGTGGTGAAGACTAGATGGAGGGTGAGAGGAGTGAGGATATACTAAAAAAATGAGAAAAAAAAGTCCATATGAATATCGATGAAAGTGTATAAGTGCAGAGTGATTCTACATTTTATTAATAGTAGTGTGAAAGGTGACAACATGTATATTAATTTTGAAGTAGGTGCTTTGGATAGAAATTTGGTTACAGTGGTACATGGCCAGAATAATTATTGATGTTTCCAGTAATGAGATGCATGATTATTAACGCGATATCGTAACACTAGAATTCGTTGATTATTTAAGCCCGCCAAAACAAAACTGATATTATAATGTATGTTGTCAGGCTCTCTGCATAAATCATACTCGTAATGCAAGATGTTGAATATTGTGCTTATTATTGAAACTTAGAATAACGATAGATAGATAGAATAACGAGATCCATGATTATTAAGGCGAAATCTGAACACTAGAATTTTGTCGAATATTAAGTTTGCCTCCCAAATTTCTGATGTTATAAAAATGATGTAAGGCCATATACATATAATCGTACTTGTAATGCTTGATAATTGTTGAATACTGTGCATATCCGAGCAAAACTTATGATAGAATGTGTGGTATCAGGCATTAATATATTTTTTCAATTATTTATTATTATTATTATTATTATTATTATTATTATTATTATTATTATTATTATTTGCTGATTTCTAGGCGTACCTCACCACACCCCCATAATATAAAGCACAGTGTCAGAGTTATTATTATAATAATAATTATTATTATTATTATTATTATTATTATTATTATTATTATTTGCTGATTTCTAGGCATACCTCAGCACACCCCGGTAATATAAAGCACGATGTCAGAGCCTTATTTTCTCCAGCTCAGCACCACACAGCAGTTTGTTTGTTGGTCGCTGTTTTGGTCAGGAGGGGTTGACAGGTCCGTGAAATACCATGTGATTTACCTTTGGCGGTGCTGGGTTAACTTTATGATAGGTTCCTTTGCCTTTGCAAAATTTTGATTCGTTTGTATATTATGCATCGAAGGTATATGGTTGGTAAAATAAATATTGTCAGTCATCATCATCATCATCATCATCATCATCATTGTCATCATCATCACCCATACTACTAATAAATATATAGTATTCATCATCATCATCATCATCAACCTCATCATCATCATCATCATCATCTTTAACATCATCATCATCTCCCTGCTTACTAATCTGTTAATAAATATCATCATCATCATCATCTCCCTACTTACTAACCTGTTAATAAATATCATCATTATCATTATCGTCTCCCTGCTTACTAATCTGTTTATCATCATCATCATCATCATCATCATCATCACTTTTTACGACTAATAAATGTTGTAATTCATACCGATTTGGTTGCTTTTGCCCTTTGGAAGAATCCCCATAATGCATTGTTGACGATAGGATGATATAGTGTAATGCTGACGAATGCTCCTTGGCCTTCAGTTCCTTGTTACGTAGCATTGACCTTTAGTTTTTTGTTACGTAGCGTTGACCTTTTGTTCCTTTTTACGTAGCATTGACCTTTAGTTCCTTGTTCCGTAGTAGTCACAGTAACATGATGGACAGGACCTTCATGTCTCAACTCCGACATAAAGACGGCCTGATGACACTGACCTGTGGGATGATCACTGCTTGCCGCCCTGTCCTCGCCTCGCCTAATCACAGTAATCTCTCCCCAGGCTTTTATTGCTCGTCTGTGTGGACCCTGTAATTGTTCGTTTGCCTTTGCCCTTTGTAGACGGGGGATATAAACTGCCTTCCGTTGCGGGGGATTGAATGACAAACGATGAACTTAAACTGCCTTCTTTTGTGAGAGACTGGATGAAAAACAGTGAAAGAAATGGGAATATAAACTGCCATCTGTTGCGAGAGATTGGGTGACAAACGATGATAGGGGAAAAATGCTGCCTTTCGCTATGAGAGATTGCATACCTGAAAGGATAAACAAGGTAGGGGATATGGTTAACTAGAAAAATTAACCAGTCCGGGGAAATTTCTTGTAATAGTTGACGAGAGAGTGGATTGCTAAAAAGATGGACGAATTGGCCTTCAAGTTGGATCACTGAGTATTAGTGAAACCCTGATTGAAACCCATGAGAGATAAAGAGCCCACGTCAAGGCAGCTGTAACTCTGACTATTGAAGACTAGTTGACCGACCTAGGCTCTTGGTGGCATTGTATAATTAGAAACACTCCAGTCACCTTTTTTCGCATCTCTTCAGTAGGCGCCTAGACCACTGTCTCACTCATTGACTTAGAGTAAAACCAGAGGTGAATAAAATGGGGAGCATATAAAAGAAAGCTACACCAGTAGAAAGAACCATCCACTGTTGTTTACTAAGTCTAATAGGAAGCAGTGGGAAAGCTCATCCTTAATTACGTAAAAGAATAGTGGGGGTCCTAATGATAAAACAAAGCAGGATAATAACACAGGACACTATCTTACGTGTATCATGCAGGTGGGCCCAACGCAGCCTTCCCCCCCCACCATTATTATACAACACAGCAACATACATCGCGTTGAATAATTGACTTAGGAGACCATGATGTCGAGGGATAATGTTGTGATAAGAGCGGCGAGATTATTACCGAGGGAACAGTTACGATGGAGGTAGTAATGATGAGGAGATAAAGTGTGTGTGTGTGTGTGTGTGTGTGTGTGTGTGTGTGTGTGTGTGTGTGTGTGTGCGTGCGCGCGAGCGCCAAAATGAAGCTGGCGAAAGAGAGGTTGAGCAAAGGAAATGAGGCTGTTGGAGGGGCAGGTGTAATACACTGAGTGGGTGTGAAGGGACGAAGCCCAAGGGAAATAATGATGAAAATGATAGGTGGGTAGAGGTGATTAGACAGATTAAAGGGGAGAGAGAGAGAGAGAGAGAGAGAGAGAGTCTTGGCTAGAGGGTATGGTGAGGCGTGATATGGATTAGAGCGATTAGACAAGGTAAGAGTGGAGTGTGGAGAATGGCAGGTAATTTTTTTGTAGCAAGGTGAGGTAGGGTGCTATGATGGTTACAGGGGATTAGGCAGATTAACGATAGGGGTGTGGAGGAGGAAGAAGGGTGGTTGTGGTAGAAGGGTGAGATATCCTTTAATTGCAGTTCGAGATATTTGACAAGATGAGGTTGGAATGATTTTGAGCGGTTGGTTGTGGTAGTGGTGGCAGGGTCAGGTAGGAGTGTGTAAAAAGGGGAGTGGTTATTAGAAGGATATGGTAGGGTGTGATGATTGTGGCAGGGTAATGTAGGTATGTGAAAAAAGGTGGGTCAGGTAAAGTGTAGAGATGGTTAGGGTGATTAGGCAGGATGTGGTATAGAATGATGATATGTTAAAAAGTTAGGTTACATTGCAAGAGGTAAAATAAAGTTAGAGATGAAGTTAGGCTGGTAATCGATGAGGTTTAATTAGTGTATCTTATAACCCCTGAAGTACAATAAGTCTCTCCTATGCTGAATAATAACATCTCGCGGTAATATTAGTAAAGCTGTTGCAGTCATGTACCACTCAGAAACCCCGTCAAAGCTCTGGGTGGATCAGTATGTGGATCTTGTGGGTGGATCAGTGTGTGTGGAATTAGTAGGTGGGTGAATCTTGTAGGGGCCTGTAGCTGGATCAGTGAGTGGGATATGTGAATGGATCAGTGTGGAATAATAAATCTCGATGGAGTCTCTTGGTGGATCAAGGTGTAGAATTTGTGGGTGGATCAGTGAGTGGAACTTGTGGGTGGATCAGTGAATGGAATTCGTGGGTGGATCAGTGAGTGGAATTTGTGGATGGATCAGTGAGTGGAATTTGTGGATGGATCAGTGAGTGGAACTTGTGAGTGGATCAGTGAGTGGAACTTGTGGGGGATCAGTGAATGAAACTTGTGGGTGGATCAGTGAGTGGAAATTATGGGTGGATCAGTGTGTGGAATTTGTTGATGGATCAGTGAGTGGGATTTGTGGGTGGATCAGTGAGTGGAACCTGCCCTGCCTCTCCCTCCCATGTGGCTGTGACCCGCGTTTGTCCTGCTAAAGCCGCTGAGTTACGGCCATCAGCGGCGTCTTCCCTAATGCCCTGCCCCGTCCCCCCCCCACCCCACAACACCCCTCCCAACCCCAACCCCCCCCCACCTCATAAAGCATCGTCCCCGCCCCTCAGGAGTCCCAGCTTAACCGTGATGCATGAGATATAAAAATGGCCAAGTCCCCGCCGTGCCATAAACAGCAGGGCATGCATTACCGCCGCCTACAGATTAAAGTTTGCGGGGTGTCGTAGGCGTGTCTAATTTTGCTGCAGGGACCGTAACTTCGTGGAGATTCTTAGTGATGAATATCAAGTTTGTGGAGATTCTAACTTAGTGGAGATTCTCACTGCCGAATACTTATAAAATTTGTAGAAAAATCTCTCTGAAGAACAATATTAAAGTTGTGAATATTTCTAACCTAGAGGGTATTCGTACTGATGAATATTATGCCGTTAGTGGAGATTCTCAAGGCTTTATGATATTATCTGACGTGAGCCGGAAAAAACTATCTAACAAGGAAGATATTGGTGAAGTATAGGAGGCATCTAGGGATCTTACACACACACACACACACACACACACACACACACACACACACACAGAGGGTTTCAAAAATATAACAGACATGATTGCAATATTGCCGTTGTAAGAGTTAATACCTGTTAAAAACAAAAAAAGTAAAGAGGAGTTTGGCTCAAGAAATCGACAATAACACCTCCCATTACATTTCCGCCATAAAATCCACCTGCATAACCTCAGTGACTGGTAATAAGTGCTCCTGTTAGCGGGTAAACTGATAACGACATGATAACAGAGTGGATCGCGACGTGGTTGTGTTCTGATACTCTCCTCACTGCAATTACCGCAACGCTGTAGACGACTCTTGCTGTGTAATTGTCTTCCTGCCCTGTTAACCGGCTGATTACACGCGCATGTTTCTCATTTATAGCCTCTCTCTCTCTCTCTCTCTCTCTCTCTCTCTCTCTCTCTCTCTCTCTCTCTCTCTCTCTCTCTCTATGTATATCAGTCTGTCCATCTATATCCATTTATCTTAGGAAACAGAACTGGATCTAAAAGCACGAGAAACAGATCCATTTATCTATCTATCTATCTATCTATCTATTGCCAGACGCCTCAATCCCGTTTGGGGTGGCCACAAACAAATCGCCTCCAGGTCGCCCTGTCCCCCGCCATTTCACTGCCCTGCTCCCAACTCACACCCCCTTCTCTCATATACCTCTCCACCCCATCCCTCAATCTCATCCTCGGCCTCCCCCTCCCTCTTCCCCCCTCCACTTCACTCACATACACTCTCTTCGTCAATCTTTCACCCTCCATCCTCTCCACATGGCCAAACCACCTCAGTGTGTTCCTCATAACGCTTCCTATCACATCCACATCAACACCACAACGCTTCTTTATATCCTCATTCGTCAGCCTGTCTCTCCATGTGACTCCACATGCTCCTCTTAATTAACTCATTTCCACTGCTCTCACTCTTGACTTGTGTCCTTCCAACAACGTCCAAGCTTCACTTCCGTACGTTAGAGTTGGTATCACAATACTGTCATGTAGTAACTTTTTCACTTCCATGCTCACTTCTCTGTTTCTTATCACTGCTTTCAAAGAACCAACAACCTTTCTTACCTGCTGTACCCTTTCAAGCACTTCACCCTCCAAACCTCCATCCTTACTTATCACACTACCCAAGTACTTAAACGTACTCACATTTTCCAATTCCTCACCATCCAACCTCGCTGTACATTCACTGACTTCACCTCTCTCAAAGACCATCACTTTACTCTTTCCTACATTCATCTTTAGATTCCGTTTCGTACACACTCTGTCAAACTCATCCACCAAGCCTTGCAGCTCCCCTTTGTCTTCACTGAACAACACAGTATCATCTGCAAACAACAGTACAGGGAGTTTCCAAACACTATCCTCTCTCACCAGCCACTCCAACATCCACTACCCTACCTTGTACCTCTTTTATTACCCCAACCATGTACAGATTGAACAACCATGGAGACATGACACATCCCTTTTTCAAACCAACTTTCAAAGAGAAAAATTCACTTAGTTCACCATCCACACGCACTGCAGCCTTCGCACCATCGTACATACTCTTCACAGCATTCAACAACTTCCCATCTACTCCATATATTCTTAACACTTTCCACAATCTTTGTCTATCTACCCTGTCATATGCATTCTCCAAATCCATGAAAGGCGCATACAACTTCTTTCCCTTCTCTAGAAACTTTTCCACTAAAGATCTAAGAATGAATATTTGGTCTACACAACCTCTTCCCTTCCTAAAGCCTCCCTGTTCTTCTCCAACTAATTTCTCTGTTCTTTCTCTAACTCTGTCAATAAGTATCCTACCATACACTTTTCCTATTATACTAAGAAGACAAATGCCCCTATGATTACCACACACTTCTTTTTCCCCTTTTCCTTTGTACAAGGGAATAATTATACCTGACTTCCAATCCTCCGGGACTCTACCTTCCTCCCAGGCCAATCTGCACATCTTCCACATCCATTCTACTACTATCTCTCCCCCATGCTTCAGCATTTCACCACACACTCCATCAATTCCTGGGGCTTTCCCCGATTTAATTTTCTTCATTGCTTCCACAACTTCTATCCTACTGATTTCTTCCTGTCTTCTCACCTCCCTCCTTCTCCCAGCCATTCCCCAGCCACTTATACTCGCATTACTTCCATCCTCTACGTTCAGCAATTCCTTAAAGTGTTCTCTCCATCTGCTCACTTTTTCTCCCTTCTCCACTAGTAATCTACCATTTTTATCTTTCACTCCCCTGCTAACTTCACTTCCACCCTGTCTTACTCTTTTCACCTCTCTCCAGAACATTTTCTTACAGTCCCTCCACTTTACACTCAAATTCCTTCCAAATTCCTCATCCACTCTCTTCTTACTCTCTCTTTGTAATCATTTCACCTCTCTCTTTCTTTCTACATATAACTCTCTCTTCCGCCTCTCAAGTTCTTCCACGCCCCTATTTCTCATCCATTCATTGTATGCTTTCTTCTTTTGTGCCACAGTCTGTTTCACCTCTTCAGTCCACCATACTGTTCCTTGCACCCCCCTCCGTCTTCTCTTCCTTCCACACACCTCACAAGAAATACACCTCCAATTAGCTGAATAAAAATGGCCAGGTGCTAGCAAGAATAAAATAGTCTAGGGTAGTCCAAATACAGGGCTATACTGTGAGTGGCATAGGCTTCGTAACATCTGTCATTTAACGATTTATTTTCCTCAGACCTTAAAATTTTCCAGCATTTTTTTTTTTTTCGTTTTAGTAAACAGTTTGAAGCCTTAATATACAAGAGGATACTGAGGTGCGGTGTGTGGGGTAAATTTCTAGGGAGGAAGTGTTACGACATCTTATATGCCACTAGGAATATGAATTTTACGAAGATAGTAGGTTACATGTAAAGTGTTAACGATGAGATTATTAATATAATAATAATAATAATAATAATAATAATAATAATAATTATTATTATTATTATTATTATTATTATTATAATAATAATAATAATAATAATTATTATTATTATTATTATTATTATTATTATTATTATTATTCTACTACTACTACTTCTACAACTACTACTACTACTACTACTAATAATAATAATAATAAATTTATTAGTTGCTGTTATTATTACTATTACTATTATTATTTTTTCCTTTTACTACTACTACTACTACTACTACTCTAATTTTTTTTTTTTTTTCTTTTACTTACCAGGATACGTGACTCCATTCCCAGTTCATCCCAATAATGCAAGCTTAAATTGTCGCCTCCTGTGGGGTTCCAAAAGAGAATAATAATATATCATGTTTTTTTTTATGATGCTGTAATGATAGTCGAGAGAGATTATCACAGTGGCTTTGTATACACACTATTTATTAAACTTTTTATCTCTGACCTTTTCTCTGTGGCTGTCTGGCTCTTTAACCATGTCCACCTGTCTGTTTTTCTTCTTATCTCGCTGTCTATCTGTTTCTGTCTGTCAGTCTGTCTCTTCATCCATACCGTACGTATCCATCCATCAGTCTGTTGTCTGCTCATCCATCCATCCATCCATCCATCTATCCATCAATCTGTCTGTCTGAGTCTATGTCTATCTTTCTAATCAGTCTGTCTATGTGTCAGCCAGTCAGTATACCTGTCTGTCTGTCTATCATTTCCTAAGGGTACACGATTTCTCTTTACTTATGCACCCGATTATGCATAAGAGAAATATAAGAAGCCTTAATCCGTGAACAAAGGTTAGCTCAGATATATTTCTTACGGTGGGGTGAAGTAGGATTCGGAGTAAAAAAAAAAAGAAGTTAAAAGAAAAGGAGAGAGAGAGAGAGAGAGAGAGAGAGAGAGAGAGAGAGAGAGAGAGAGAGAGAGAGAGAGAGAGAGAGAGAGCGAGGAGGGGGACATAATATCCATTTTAATATTGAGGTGAATTACATCAGCAACGTCTTAAAGAATATTAGCTTATAAATTGTAAATCCAGAGAAAGGACGAACTACGAATCTCTTAAAGCCATATAGACGGTGACCTTTTAACAGAAGCCCTCTTGATTGCTTCTGTAAGTATGGGATTGGCAGAATAATTGGACTGGGTGAAATATGTACAGTTCTTTCACTTTAACTTGGCCCAGATTTTCCTTTTGTTGCTTGTTTCACTTACCTCAGTGGACGGGAAAGATAGTGCTACGGATCTACACCCTTTCCATAGGACTTCTTCGTGACTAGCACCATTTTCTAGTGTTAGTCTGTTTTCAGCATTCAAGATAGAGAGACGGCAAGTTTGAGCCAAATTAGAGTAAAAAGTGCATGGTAAAAATATGATTCACTTATTGTTCTATATCATTTTTACCGTAACTTAAAATTGCCATCTTTCCATCTTGAATGCTAAGTTGTACCAATAGATTAACACTAGAATATGGTGCTTGTCACGAAGATATGCTATGGAAAGGATGTCGAGTCACAGTAGTCTCTTTCTGACACTGAGCTACGTGAGATAGGCTGCAGAAAGACCAAAATCTGTGTCAAGTTAAGGTGAAGAGAGTATAGTATATAATTCATAACTTCGGTAGGCAATGCATCACGAGGGAAAAATTACAACCATCAGTACCATGACGTTTATTTATATATTTATTTATTATATTTATGCTTTAGTCAATAATTTCCTAGAGTACAAGAAACTAAAGCTTCACACACTGTAGAGGCGCCTGAAGGAAGCACTACATCAGGCGAGTGGATGGTGGCCGTCCCCATGATATGTGTGTGAAATAAGAAAGGAAGAAAAAGAAAAATTTAGATTAAGGCAAATACATTCATCCCATCAGCGTCACACCCACAACCCTGTCAGGTCACTTGGCTGCGTAAGACTCGAGCAATGACAGTGGAAGTGTTTTCGCTCCGTGCCACCTCTCCCCCTTTTTCCTTCGTGAAATAATAACTACCCATCTAACTAACTAAATAAATAAATAGAGATAAAAAAGCAGAGTTCTCACACCAACTCTTCTTCGTCAGGTCACGTGGCTGCGTAAGAGGGACGCACATGTACTGACGGTGGGCCTCTTCTCCTACACGACAGACCAGCGTTTCACCGCCCTGCACGCCGAAGGGTCACCGGACTGGACGCTAAAGATCACCAGCCCCCAACCCCGAGACTCCGGCACCTACGAGTGTCAGGTGTCGACTGAACCCAAGATCTCCAAGGCCTTCAACCTCAGTGTCGTGGGTGAGTCGTGTTAACCTGATGTTGGCCTAAGGCTTGTTGTCATTGGAGATGTCGTGTTGCTTTTTCTTGAGGGATTTGGTTTCCTTGTTGCTTGTTAATTTTCTCTCTCTCTCTCTCTCTCTCTCTCTCTCTCTCAAAGACATAGGTCGAAGGATATGAAGGTGTAATGGACAAAATAAATCGCCGAGAAAAAGATGTTACGAAATTTCCTTTGTTAACAAGAACATGGCTCTTGTTCCAATATTGAATCAGGTTTGATTTTCTTATTTTTTTTTAAATGTTGACTAGATTTGTGCTACTTAATATCAACATTCTCTCTTAGTAACTCTATTAATTTATTGAAGCAAATGGTGAGTCCACTGTTGGCTAACTTAAACATGCACAAGCGCCTGTTAAAAATAAAGCATCATAAAAGACCGAAGAATGGAGGGAGGAGAGAAAGGAAAAGAAAAAAAAAGAGGGAGGAAGGAAGAAGGGAGGAAAGAAGAAAGAAAGAAAGAAAGGAATAAAAAAAGAAAGAAAAAGAAAAAGAAAGGAAGGGAGGAAAGAAGAAACAAAGGAAGGAGAAAAGAAGGAAGGAGGGAAGAAAGATAAGAAAGGAAGAAGGGAGGGTACAATGAAAGGAACAAACGGTAAAGAAGTGAATTTCAGAAGGAACAAGCTGTCAGTATTTGAGGACAAGGAACAACTATGAACACAAACAATCGACCATGACAAGGCAAGCACGCAGTCATTATCGATACACAGGGATTTAACATCTTTGTATCCATTCACTGCCATATAAACAGAGTAAGAGGGACTAAGAGAGAGGCTTCATACAAATGTCAGGTTGGCCGAGGAAATCCAATTTTCTTAGTTGGATGCTGAACGTGCCCTTCTTTGCAGTATCCCACCCCCACACAGGCATCACGGTGAATTTTGTAAAGACATCAGTTTGTCAGGTACACGATCACATTGCTTTATTCACTGCTTTAATTCACCGTCATCACAGGTTCGAGAATTTCTTACTAGCACAAAATCGTACATAACTGTTGAACCACAGATTGAGCTAGGTAGATGGAGGACTGTTTGCTGTACGTACAATTGCTTTACCGAATTTCTCCTAGTGAGGCCTTGCGCGCGATAGCTGTATTTTCCGGCCGCGATTTATATTCCGTATGCCTCTCTGCATTTACGGATTCGCTGGCTCGGCTGGTACAATTTTGCCCGCGGTCCCTGTTACTCACCCGCACCTATTTCCACGCCGGGCAAAAGGGGGTTAATGGCATTGCATCCTGAATATATATATATATATAAACCCCGCAATCGCTTCCACCAGGGCCGCTCCTACCTCAAAGGCCGTGCGCGTGTCGACTGCCTTTTTGTCTGTTCTCTTGAAGTTGTTCCTCTCTGTGCACGATTCTCTCTTTGCCTCCAACAGCAATGGAATAAAAATTGGAGGTGGAGTTCGGTGAAGGTCAGGTCGGGTCGGGTCGGGTCGGGTTCCTATCGCTGTCTCTTTGTGAAAAATTGTATGGCCTTGGAATTATTTAGTCTCTGTAAATAATAATCGCCCTTGGAGACTATGCTGCCGTGTTTGTGAAATAATGGATGCTGAGAGAGAGAGAGAGAGAGATCAGAAAACGAACTGAACACCGACATGACAAGGAATGGTATAAGATGGATAATAAGTAAAAGACGAGTGATAGATAATGGGAGGGAGACTGAAGGAAAAGAAATTCACTGGTCTTTTTTTCTTTTGAGAGAGAAGTAACGAGACGAAGAAAGAATGAAGAAAAACGAGCAGTAAAGAAAGAGAGGTAGAGCGAGAAAAAAGAGAGGGAGAAAGTGAGTGAGTTGTTTGTTGAGGAAACGACGCGAAAATTCACCTTTGTCGATTTTACCCCCTTATTTCTCTCTCCTCTCCCCCTCCTCGTTGTCCTCCTCTTTTTCCTCTTCCTCTGTCTCTTTTTCTTTTCTCTCTCTCCCTCCTCTACCTCTGCTTCCTATACCTCTCCCCCTCCCTTTACCTATCTCCTCCACTTCTCTCCACTTCCACCGCTATTTCCCCTTACTCTGCTACTTCTCATCCTGTATTTTCTGTCTCCTCCCCCTCCTCTCTCCATTCCTCTTCCACATCTTTCCTCCCCTCATTTTCCTCTCCTTGCACTCCCCCTCTCCCCTCTTCTACCCCTCCTTTATGCCATCTTCCCCTTCCCATCCTCTCCATCTCTCCCCGCTCCAACCTCACCCCAGCTCTACCTTTCCTCTCTCATCTTCTCTCCTCTCCCTTCACTTCCTCGCTTTCCCTCTTCTCTCCCCGTCCTTCTCTCTTCTCCGTCTTTGCCACTTCCCTTTCCATCCCCCCTGTCTCTCTCCCTCTTTCTCCCCCCTCTCTTCCTTTTCCTCCTCATTCCTCTTCTGCCTCCTTTATCTAACGCCTTCTCATCTCTTTCCTGTCTCTTTTTCTCCTTCCCCCTGATCCACTTTATTTTTTCATTTTCTCCCTCTTTCTCATCCCTTTTCCATTACTCTCCCTTTACTTTTTTCACCTCCACTTCTTCACACGTCATTCTCCTCCCTTCCTTCTTCCCACTCCTCCCGTTTCTCTCCTCCCTCCTGTTCACACCATTCTCTCCTCCCCTTCACTCATCCCTTCTCCCTCTTCCTTTCATACCCTCTCACTTTCTCTCACTTCCCCCTTTTCTGTCCTCCTCCCGTCTAATCCTTTCTCATCCTTTCACTCCTAACTTATGTACCCTCTCTCTGCTTTCCCTCGCCTCCCGTACTCTTCTTTTCTTCATCCTCTTCCTCTCTTCTCCCCTTTCCCCCCCCTCTTTGCCCCTTCTTTCGCTCTTCCTCTCCACACCCATTTCCTTCCCTCCTTCTCCCCTCCTCGCTCTCTCTTTTTTCTTTCCGTCTTCCTCTTATTCCACTCATTTATCCTCCCCTCCTTCCTTTTCTTTTCCCCTTCCCCTCTTTTCTTCCCCTCCCACTTCCCCTTTTGTCTTTCTCTCCGCACTCATACTAGTTGTCATCCCACTCCCAGGCCGTGATATTATTTGGTATAATGTGCGTTTCCCTTCTCTCCCATCACACTTCCCTTTTCCTCCCTTTACTCCCCACTTTCATTCCCAAACTTTTCCTTTTCTTCTCTCCTCCCATCCCCTCCTCAGCGTTCTCTTCTCCTCCCTTCCTTCTCCATCTTATCATCATGTTCCTTGTTTGTGTCCCCACTTCCTCCCTTTCCCTCCACCTCTTCCATTCCCTCCCCCGTTCCATCCTCTACCCTTACTTCCCTTCCGCCTTCTTACTCTCATTTTTTTTTCCCTCCTCTCTTTTCCTTTCCCCCGTCTACTCCGCTACCCCCTTCCCTCCCATCCACTCTTTTCTGACCCCTTTTTCCCCTTTCCCCCCTCACCTCCTTCCCCTCCACTTCTGTCTGAACCCCCTTATCTTTCTCCCCCCTCCCATCCCTGCATCCCTTTAACTCTTCTCTGACCCACTTTTCTCCTCTCCCCCTTCCTCACCCCGGCAGTCTTTTCTGACCCTCTTTCTCCTCTTCCTCCTTCCACTTCCTTACTCCCTCATCCCCTCCTCCACCCTTTATTACCCGCTATCTTCTTCCCCTCCTCCAGTTTCCCCCACGTCTTTCCTCCTGGCTGTATTGTATAAGGGGTGAATTTCCCCCCAAGTGAGCCATGGTTATTATTGCTTCTTAAAAAACTCACCGCCCTGTTCCTGCTGGGGGTCCTGTGTGTCTCCATGCGGATATTGTCTCGTAAAGCTGTCTCCAAACCCCCCCTCCTCCACCTCCACCTCTCCTCTTTCCCCCTCCCCACACACACACACTTCCATCTTCCTCCTCTCCTCCCGCTCTTTCTTTCCGCCTTCTTCCTCTCACACGCTCCTGCCTTCTTCCTTTTTCATCCTTCCTCCCTCCCAGCACCACACACGTCTGTCTTCTTCCTGTTCACCCTCTTTCCTTCTTCCTATCCCGTCTCCCTACCCCCAGCCCCAAACCCCCCACCCTGTAGCACACACGTATACTCATCTTTCTCATATCTCTCTCTTTGCTCACATTTTCTCTCGCTCTCTCCTACCCGTTCTCCCTTCTCTCTCACATATACTTTCCTATCTTTGTGCCATCTTCTTCCTCCTTTCCTTCTATTCCTTCCTTCCTTCATTCCCTCCTTTTTTTTCTGTTTGTTCCCACTTCAGTATTCCTTTGCTGCTTGCTTCCTCCCCTCCTTCCTTCCACCTCTCTCTTTCCTAGTTTCCTACTCCTATCCCACCCGCCTTTCTTCTCACTCCTTCCTGCTTTCCTCCACCCTCCACCAGAGCTTTCCTGATCCCCCTCTTACCCTCCACCTAACGCCATCCAAGCCATCTACCACACTCCCACTTCATATTAAACTCCTTCTTCCACTCTCTTCCCCACGATGCCCCTCTACCGTCATCTTCCTTTCCTCCTTCTCTCTCCCTCTTCATACATGGAGCTCCCTCTTCTCTCCTGTTTTTCCAGTTTTTTATATTTCCTTTCTACTGTCACTATTTCCCTCTTATTTCCATCTCACCTCTGCCCTCAGCTTCCCCAATCCCCTCCTTTTCTCTCATATCAACAGTTACCTCTACCACCTATCTCATGATCACTATAAAAACATTCATGCAAACCTTATACACGTCACCCCCACATTCTTAAACACAAATACACACACACACACACACACACACACACACACACACACACACACACACACACACACACACACACACACACACACACACACACACACACACACACACATTTTTCCTCACTCCACAGTACTCTGACAGATACATATGCATACACACAAATGAACTCTCTCTCACACTCCCAGAACACACACACACACACACACACACACACACACACACACACACACACACACACACACACACACACACACACACATTTTTCCTCTCTCCACAGTATTCTGACATACATATGCACACACACAAATGAACTCTCTCTCTCTCACACACACACACACACACACACACACAAACACACACACACACACACACACACACACACACACACACACACACACACACACACACACAATTGCATGTCAGGGATAAGTCGCTCGGAACATACATAAACCCATCGCCACAAGTGACTGAAAATACCCATTCCCCGCAGTGACAAATCCTCCTCCCCTTCCGCTTCCCCGCCAAAATCCCTCCCCCCTTGCTTCCCCCAAATCCTCCCAAGCACCACTGAGTACCCCCTGGCCCACCAATAAATCCCTATCCCCTACCCCCTACCACTGACACATCCCACATCAGCCCCCCCCCCCCTTTCCCAGCGCCTTTCCTCACTCTAGCCTCCCTTCCCCAAAACACTCCCCTCCCTTCACGTGCCACTTCACGCCTCCCCCACTCTCCCCGACCCCCTTCACCCTTTCCCCCATCTTACCCCCATCCCCCCCCCCTTTCTCATTGTCCCCCATGCCCAGCTTATCAATATCCAGCGAGTGGTTATCTGCTCACACCGGATATTCGCGGTACTGTTTGTAATATCCACGCGACACCCTGGCCTGTATACATTTGTTGTGGCGGCCTGAAAGCGGCTTGTGTGTGTGTGTGTGTGTGTGTGTGTGTGTGTGTGTGTGTGTGTGTGTGTGTGTGTGTGTGTGTGGTCATCGCTATACTGTTTTTTTTTTTTTTTTTATTAACGCTAAGTCGCATTTTGTCGATAAGGGCTAAGGCGTTGCCCCTGGGTAGTAGAGGACTTAGGTTTTGGAGCGTGTACCAATTTATGACCGGATGCCCTTCGTGATATCTACCAATAACCCTTGGGTGGACTCAGACCTCCGACCCTTCGATCAGAGCGCTGTAACCCACTGAGCCACGGCTGCTACAACCAGCTAGGTGACAGGAGAGCGCTACCTCTCCCTCGGCGCGGCGCGAACTCATGAGTCTTTGGTCTCTAGTCAGGCGCTGTACCACTGAGTCACCATGTCCCTTAAAAGACTCTTTGACTCATGGTTGGAACCCGGGCAAATATTCTGGCCGGATAGCCGTACACATCCCCCTCCTACACTCCATACCCTGTGTGAGTTGTCGAGGTGTCGGATACTGTTGTTTTATTCTCTCTCTCTCTCTCTCTCTCTCTCTCTCTCTCTCTCTCTCTCTCTCTCTCTCTCTCTCTCTCTCTCTCTCTCTCTCTAATACATTCCTTCCAGCTCTTTTTCAATTCCCAGTTTCCATAACCTCTCTCTCTCTCTCTCTCTCTCTCTCTCTCTCTCTCTCTCTCGTTTCCATCCGCCGTGACGTCTTCCTATCCTTCGCTCATTTTTATGCACCATATTTCCCCAACTCAGTCGCCTTCCTTTTGCTTCCTCTTTCCATCTCTTTCTTTCTTCCTTTCTCTCTTCTTTCTTTCATTCCTGTTTTTATTTCCTTCTGTTCCCTTTCTCTTCACCACTCCAGAAACTAATAATCTATGCCATCGTCCACATGACCACTTATTTCTTTACTCTCAGACTACAAAAAGGAGAATTTATTTAACCGTTATCTGTAGAGTAATAGAAGGCTGTCTCTAACCCTTACGTCTTAAAAGCCTCTGCTGAGTTGAAAAAATGGTATTGAGACAGCAAAAATGAAATATTATTAGCTTGTATCGTCGTTATGGTGCTTGAGTTAATAGTGAATAGACCATACATTATTTATTTATTTATGTATTTTTGCAAATGGTCCACTCCAGGTAGACTCAGCAGTTCATTCTTCTAGGTCTCGTTCACTCTATAAATGGAGCCCACCTTCTCCTGCCACCCCATGGGCACAAACACTGCATGCCTGAATCAAAACATGTCTGTGTTAACTTAGTCCAGGCTGATAAATATTTTGCTGCTTCCTTAATAATTTTTAAACTTCTTTCACCACATCTTGTTTCTAAATTGTATTCTGTCTTCTTCCAACATCTTCACATTTCACTCTGCCTTTCAGCCTTCATCATAATGTTATAACAATGGTTTCTGTGTCCTGTGGTTCCTTAAGAATTAAAATTGACTGATGATATGACCTTGTTATCGCTGTCGACCTTGCTGGTAGTTCTTCCACATTTGTGTTTTCCAGTTTCCTGTGTCTTGATCCTACCCAGTCCATTTATAATACTAGAAATATATTAATGATGATGATGATGATGATGATGATGATGATGATGATGATGAGGAGGAGGAGGAGGAGGAGGAGGATATTGCTGCTGTTGCGGCTGATGATGATAATGATGATTTTTTCTTTTTCTGGCCACGAAAAAATCTTTTTAGTCCTTTGAATCCGTTGACGTACGGTATATCTATCTATCGATCTATCTGTCTATGTCTATTTATATCTATCTATCTATCTGTCTATCAGTCTGTCTATTTGTATATATATTTTGCCATTTCCAGACAATTATATTCTTCGAAGTGCCTCATCTGTTATGTAAGTTTGATAAAGTTTCTCCGCAGCTGAATAAGTGCGTCTGAAGGTAACAGAAATAAATAAATAAATATATAGGACATACTCGCAGTGAAGTGGCTGAAATTAACCATCTTTGTACCAGCACTTCTTTTCCCTAGTTTCAATCTTCCATCACTCCTTCCTCTTTTCCATCCTCTTTCCCATATTTTCTCTTTCTGTACCAACAATTCTTCCTCTTTTCCGTCCTTTTTTCCTTATTTTATTCTACTCTTCCATTACTTCTTCCTCTTTTCCGCCCTTTTTTTACTTAATTTCTCGTACTCTTCCATCACTTTTTCCTTTTTCCTTCCTCTTTATTTTCCTACTCTTTCATCACTTCCTCTTTTCCTTCCTCTTTTCTCTGTTTTTCCTACTCCTCCGCCACGTTTATCCCTCTGCATGAAACCTCTTTCCACTGCGCCACCCCTTGTTTATTCTTTTTTTTTTTTTTTCCTGTCCACTCTTCCTCATTTGCAATCCTTATTTCTCATCTCTCTTATCCCCCTCTTCTCATTTATCCCATTTCTTACCTCTCCATCTAGTCTTTCACTCCTCTCCCTCTCCGTTCCTCTCCTCTCCATCACTCTTCCTTTCCTTTTGCTTTGTTCCATCCACTTCTTCTTTTCCCCTTCCTTTTCTCCACCTCTCCCCTCATCTCTGTCTCTCTCTCTCTGCTTCAGTCTACCTCTCCGACTCCTCTCCCTCCTCTCTCACCCCTCTCCTCCTCTTTTCCCTCTGCTGCAGGCCACCAGTCCCTCACCTCTCCCTTTGTTCCATCCACTTCACTCTCTTCTCTCCCAGTGCTTCACCTACCTCTTCCTCCCCTTTTCTTCTGCTCCATCCACCTTCCCCGCTTCTCTCCCACTGCTCCATCTACAGCTGCCTTTCCTATACACAACTACCTCTCATCTCCGACCCCTCTTCCTCCTTTCTCCTTCTCCTTTTTCTCTCCTCTTCTTCTCCTCCTCTCCCTCCCCACCATAACCCGTCAATCCTTCTCGCATGTTATCTGTCAGTTCCATTTCCTGACCGTCGGCTTAAACGTATATCTTCACTGGCCTGTGCCTCAATCGACTGTGTGTGTGTGTGTGTGTGTGTGTGTGTGTGTGTGTGTGTGGGTGGGTGCGCGCGCGCGCCTTCCTCTCTCCTTTTCCACCATAACACTTCAATCCTTCTCTCCTGTTACCTGTATATATATATATGCCATTGTTTCTCGTGTCTCTATTTTCTCATTTCCATTCCCATCTTTTTGAACATTTTTCGTCCTTTAAACATTCTTCCTCTTGTAAACGTCTCTAGTGGTAGGTGGGGGCGCTCACCATTCACTCACTCGATGTAGTGCTGCTCTCGGGTGACTTCCCTTTCCTCTCTTCCTGCCGTCCTCGTCTATCTTTTTTTCTTCATTCAGTCCTCTTATGCGTACAGGTGACTCTACATTCCCTCTTCTGTCTTTGTTTCCTTCATTTCCTCTTCCTTCAGCCTTTGGGTGACTCTGCGCTGAGTGACAAGCCAAATTGTTTCCTGTACACCAGAAAACCATTTACTGCGCTGTATGGTAACCATAACACCAAGTTATGGCGCCTGGTGGCTTAGTGGGCAATTAAAGGCTCTCCAGTCGGATTGAGCCTGTGCAGGTTTATATCCAAGGGGTGGTTGAGGTTTATTGCTCACGTAATGCCACTCAGGGATGAGTGAGGCTGGTCACTCTCATCATAAATATCAGGACCAACTTACCTAGCCCCGGGCCTCTACACTCCTCGTGGAGCAACACAGGATTAGATGATGACGATGATGATGCTATAAACTTCTCCCTTCCTTTCGCCTCTTCACTCCGATGACGTATTTATGTTATTGCTACCATCAGACAATTTTATTCAGTTTGGAAGACATCGAACGGGTTGTTGTTATTGTTGTTGTTGTTGTTGTCGTCGTCCCAGGCTCATCTGAAACGTGGGCTCACTGAATTGGAGGCTTAAGTTGTCCTCTTCCTGCAGTCCACCATCTTCCTTTTGGGGGACAGTGAAGTAATTGAGGGATGTTTATAACCTGGCAGTGGAGCCGCCCGGAAATATCAGTGCCACCACATGAAGGCGTCCCACTCCAGCTCACTTCCCTTAATTAAAGTGTGTTTATGGAGAAAGGGATTAAGGTGGAGCAAGAACTGTGTCATTCTCTCAGCCAACGCAGTTTCCATTCGAGGTTATCATTAATGTTGGAGCAGCATAGTGATCTAGACAGGTATATCTTCCTTCTTTATCTGTACCCCAGTCCAGCGTTTTTACCTCTCTTCTCTTTCCTCGCTCCCTCTCCACTTTAACTCCTCAGTCCTTCTCTCATATTGCCTATCTATCTGAGCCACTTTTTTAAAACATATTTTCTTTCCTCCTCTTTGTATCTGTTCCTCCTCTTTGTATCTGTTCGTCACTTCAAATATATCCCTTCCTCCTCTCCGTGTTTCCGACTGTTTCTTTTATTCTGTTCCTGATCTTTGCATCTCCTCTCTGCCGTCAGTCAGTCTCACTTGTTTATTCTGCATTGCCTGATCGTCATTTCAAACTCATATCCTTTCACTTATTTCCAGGTATTGTATATTCCATGCTTTTACATTGCTTCCCTGCTTCTCACCTGTCAGTCTTTCTTTTATATATTTCTGTTTTGACTTCTCATTCTCCTTTTATTTCTTTTTCCTTTCCGTAACTTAAAACATTTCGTCTTCCATTTTAGTCACTTCTCACTGATTCTCTCCTTAATTCGCTTTTCCGCCTCATTTGTTTATCTCAGTTTGTCTTCTGTTCTCTTCGTTCTTCTTGTTTTACTCTTTAACGTTTTACTATTCATATTATTTCTTTCCTGCATCATTTTTTTTTTTCCCTCAAACTCATAATTTTGTTCTTGCGTCTTTTTCATCGAGTCACCCCATATCACCCCGAGTCACCCCGTGTATTACCCCGTATCACGCCATATCACCCCGAGTCACCCCTTATCACTCCCTATTACGCCATGTCAGCTCATATCACCCCGAGTCACCCTATATCACCCGGAGTCACCCTGTATTACCCCGAGTCACCCCATATCACTCCCCATCACCCCTTATCACTCCCTATCACGCCCCTATCACCCCATATCACCCAGAGTCACCCCGTATCACCTCTTATCATTCCCTATCACCTCTTATAACTCCCCATCACCCCGAATCACTCCCCTATCACCCCGTATCACCCCGAGTCACCCCTCTGAGGTTCCCGTTCGCATCAGAATATAGATTTTCGATACCCGAGGCGGAAACAGATTTTGAACTCTTAAATTTTACATTGAGGGAGAATTTCCGTTTTCTGTTTTCTCAAGGAAGGAGATGAGCTCTCTCTCTCTCTCTCTCTCTCTCTCTCTCAGCTTCACCCCTAAGATAATCAGTACCGAAGTCGAAATGTATCATATTTTCTCTCTCTCTCTCTCTCTCTCTCTCTCTCTCTCTCTCTCTCTCTCTCTCTCTCTCAGCTTCACCCTTAAGATAATCGGTACTGAAGTCGAAATGTGTCATATTCTCTCTCTCTCTCTCTCTCTCTCTCTCTCTCTCTCTCTCTCTCTCTCTCTCTCTCTCTCTCTCTCTCTCGATGACACCTGTTTTCCAGTGTATTCGTGCTGCCTATACAGTTTTAATTAACACTCAATTACTCGCACGTAAAGCATTACTAAAAGCGATATCTAAGCCCCAAGTTCAAGAAGCCTCTGATAAGCTGAAGAAAATCGTCTGAAGGTAGGAAGAGTGAACTGAGAAACACGTCCTCGCCATGGAGGGGTTTAGGAAGGGGTTTTCACAGTGAAGGGGTAAAAAAAAAATCCGTTCCCTTTCAGACTAAGCTGATCAAAATCGTCTGGTATAGGGAGAATATTTCTAAGTTGAATAAAATCATTTGTATAAGATAGAATAAGTTTAATAAAATCGTCTGGTGCAGAGGAGAATATTCCAAAGTTGAATGAAATCGTCTGTTGCCAAAGAATATTCCTAAGCTGAATGAGACCAGTGCAGGCGAGAACAGTCCTAAGCTGGATAAAATCGTTTGGTGCAAGAGAGAATATTCCCAAGCTGAATTAAATCGTCTGACGGAAGACAGAATATTTCCAAGCTAAACAAAATCGTCTGGTGCAAGAGGGAATAAAAATAAATGCAAAGTCCTTGAGCTGAAGAGGTTAAATTTGTCCTTCTGTTTTGCGCTGGTTGACAACAGTGGCGTGGACGCAGCTCTCCTTGTCCACGGATGAACGCTCCTGTGGCGTTGTTTTCCGCACCATGGAGCGAAAACTCATTGGAGTTTGCTTCGCCAGGCTTAACACGAGTATATATT
>NC_136975.1:5596685-5601685 GCF_032717465.1 Coenobita brevimanus | reverse complement strand
AGAAGGAGAAACAGTGATCAAGTATTATACGTATATATATATTTTTCACCTGAGCAAAGGTAATACGGTTTAGGCGACAGGATAAATTTCTGACAGGGAAAACGCTAGAAGGAACGTAGGGTGATTTCCTTGGGCTTGAATGATCTGAAATACGGTAACCTAATCTCGAGCCCCTTTACACTTTCATAGGGTTAAGGTGAGATTGTTTATACCGCGTTACAGACGTAGATGTCTCGTCGTTTGTTGACTTGTTCGCTAAGCTTTTACGTCATACCTGAATATAGTCAGTAAAAATGTATTCATCGTTTGCCCCTCTTTGTAACCTGTGAATAGTGGTCTCAAAAAATGGCTCTTTATTAACACCTCTCTTCCTTCAGTACACCAGGTCATCTCAAACACTTCCACCTTATTTCTTCACCTTGCACCTGGCCTATCTCTCCTCGTTCCTGCCTCCCTAGTCTTGTACGCTGTCTTACTCTGTAAACGAAAGAGAATTGTTCTGCATCGGGTAACAGGCTGTCTAGTGTATACCCATTGTTTGAGCCATTTGATGTGTTTACTGTGATATATAAGGATAAGTGTGTGTGTATGTGTGTGTGTGTGTGTGTGTGTGTGTGTGTGTGTGTGTGTGTGTGTGTGTGTGTGTGTGTGTAATGCCTAAGTAACATTATAGTTCAATCACTGTGGTTGTTTCAGGGCATTCAGTCAGTTACACCATAACCTACAAAAGCTCACAACTTGTGTCATATCCTACAAAATGTGTCACCCATTTTACCACTGATCTAAGGCTGCTAGCACGACACTAATGCTGTTATTCACTTAAAGTTAGATCTTTGAGCGTCGTCATTTGGCTGTTGATGTGAGCATGCAGTGAATGTCAGCTTCAAATCAAAGTAATATGGTGTGAAAAATAACCATTATATTTCCAAGACTCAGATGCTGGCACACTGAGACGTTCACAACAGCCTCATCATGTTCAGAAATATCGTGAATTCTTTGCTGTTGACCTTGGCTTTTGTGTTCACTTGTTATATTCCTTTTATTTCCTTTATTTTATTACGTTGCTTTCTGGTTGCTTATTTTCTGTTCCCCTTGTGTCCTGTCTTTCGCATGTCATTCTTTCTTTTTCCCTCGTCTTTTTTTTACGTTTTCCTCTCTCCTCCTCTCGTGTATCCCCATTATTTACAGTTCTCCCAGCCTTTGTTATCTTCGTCTTTATTGTTTCCTGTTGTGTGTCGCTGTTTTATGGCTAGTTCTCGTGCCACATTTCCTTCTTCACACGCCCCCGTCGTCCTTTTCGTGTCATTATTATATGGGTTTCCCTGGCTTTATTATCTTCCTTCTTTATCCCTTTTTCCGTGTGACCTTATTTCATCACCCACTTGTCTCTTCCTTCCTTCCTCCACATTCAGCCGTTTTGTCTATCTTTTTTGTTTCACTGTTCCTGGTAGCTATTATCTACATTCTTTCCCGTCATGTGTATGTTCGTGTTCCATATCATTCTTTCGTCTGTAATTTACTGCCTCTTTATTTACGAATTTCATGTATCGTTCTTCCAGGGATCTCTTTTGGTCCTTGCAGTCTCCCTGTTCGTTTCCGTCTTTCGTGTGTCTTATGGTTATTTCGTTTATCGTGTATTCCTCTTGACTCCTCCATTTCATGTGTATTTCACGGATTCCACAGTCTTTATAGTCTTTTTTTCGTGTTGATGTATTTCATGGTCCTTTCGACTCAGATTATACATCCTCCACTTTCTTCCTTCTCGTGTGTCATCATTTTTCATGTTTTTATCTTGATCCTCCCCATTTTCTTTTTCCTTTTTTTTTTGGGGGGGGGGTCACCGTTCCGTCTCTCATGGCTTTTCCTGACTCCCTTCTCTCAAGTTTCATTCCCAGTATGCCCCATTTTTTTATCACGTCCTATTCTTTTTCCCCCCAAGAGCCCTGTTTCTTTCACAATATCTTCTTCTCCTTAACTCGAGTTTCTCCCGCTCCCTTCTCGTATTTCCTCTCCCTGCCTGTTATTTCCTTCTGCCTCTAGTTTCTCTCTCTCTCTCTCTCTCTCTCTCTCTCTCTCTCTCACGGCTTAACACTTGATCACTCTTTAAACCCCTTTCTCTTTTTCCATTCTATCTCACTCTCCTCTCCCAGCCCT
Organism: Coenobita brevimanus; assembly: GCF_032717465.1. NCBI lineage: Eukaryota > Metazoa > Arthropoda > Malacostraca > Decapoda > Coenobitidae > Coenobita > Coenobita brevimanus. The sequence goes on along the minus strand of NC_136975.1, from coordinate 5,599,531 downwards.
CCACCACAAGCCTCTCACAGCCGTCTCTTCGACTGTCCTCACCTCACAATTTTTCCCACACTTCTTCCAATCGCCGCCTTTTTCACACCCCTACCTCTTTCAACACTCCTTTCTTTGTCCACTCCTCCCTGGGATTTGTACTTGTTCTCTCCGACAAGAAGAGTATGTTTTCTCCCTTGTTTGTTTGTTAGCAAGATCACTCAAAAACTAAAAGAGAGATGTGGACCATGGCCGAGGGAACAATCGATTAACTTTTGGGATCGATCCGGATCGTATTACAGATTCTGGATCCGGAAAAGATTTTTTTTGTGAAACCCTAATCTATGATATGAAAACCTAACCCATTATGAAAAGTGGTTTGGAAATTACGTTACCCTTGTCGGAGAGATCTTATTACAGATTCTGGATCCGGAAAAAAAAATTTGTGAAACCCTAATCTGTGATAAGAAAACCTAACCCATTATGAACAGTGGTTTGGAAATTACGTTACCCTTGTCGGAGAGATGCGCTCCATTGAGTGCCCCTCTAGTTGTTAGTTTAATTGTTGGGGAAGTTACGCACTAGGTTTGAAGAGTTGATGGCTGGGAAATGTTTGAGTAATTAACCTGACTCAGCCGCACTCTACCTCTCTGCTGCCATCTCCCTCTCTCAGTTCTATCCTGTGCCTCTCTTACCTCTACCCTCAACCTCTCCCAGCCATGCTATCTGTCTTCCTTACCCTTTATTTCTTTCATCTCCCTGCCTCTTTTATTCTCTACCTATCAGTCTTCTCTCTCCCTTTGTTACCGTCTACCTTTCTCACCCTCCCCTCTTTCTCAGCCATACTATCTGTCTCCCTTTCCTTTCACCTCGTTTACTGTCTGCCTCTCTCGGGAACGGTGGCTGCTCTCTCTCTCTACCCGTGTCCTCATTCCAGGTGTTTTTCCCCCAGGTGTCCTTCAGCTGCCTCTGCACCTGTCATACCACACGCCTCTCTCTTTTCTTTTTCACTGCTCTTGCCTCACTTTTCGAAACTCATTTCCTTCACTGTCTTGCCTCACCTCAGCCGCCTCCTTCGTCTCCCACTTCACCATCAACGACTTTCTCCTTAATTTCTTAGATTTTTATTTCGTTCTCCGTTTTCTGCTTGTCTTTCTGATCCATATTAATGACTAGACTTTATTTATCTGTTTTCTCTCTCCTGTTAGTTACAAACCTCTCCATTGCCCCCTTGGTTTACTTTTCGGTCGTTCCCTCCCAAGTCCCATACTCCCTCCCTCATCCCTCACCCCCTCCATCATTCCCCAGTGCAACGCTATCCCTCCCGCACTTCCACCTCCGTCTATTACCTCCTGCTCGCTGCCTCACCTCCATCCTTCCCGCCTTGTCCCTCACTAGACCTCCAAACTCAATTTCACACAACTGCAGCATTCGCTGCCACCTCACCCTCACCCCTCCCTCTCTCCCACATCCACCCGCCCGTCCATCCGTTGGTCTGTCTGTCTGTCTGTTTCTCTGTCTGTCAGTCAGTCTGTATGTTGTATATAGTAAATAAATGTATACACATACATATACATAAACATGTTTGTTTGTGTACAGCGTAATCTTGTTTGTATGTATGTATAGAGTAAATATGTTTTTATTCAACAATATTTTGAATATAATAAGCATTTGGGTGTGAATGAATGATTAGTAATATATTGTTGACATTATATCTAATTTACAAAAGTTGTTCTGCTTATGATCTTGTTTATTGAATTTCTGTAATTGACTTGGCTATTACTAAGAGCCGCCCAGACTTGGTTACTCCAAACTTACCTAACTTCTGCTGCTGCTGTTGTTGCTCTGGCTGTGTTGATGCTGGGTGTTGAGGGCTGTTTACTGCATAGTTCACGTTGTGCTGTTTATGAGGTGGCGGTCATTGTCGTGGATTGCTCTCAGTTGGCAACAATTAGGTGTGTGTGTGTGTGTGTGTGTGTGTGTGTGTGTGTGTGTGTGTGTGTGTGTGTGTGTGTGTGTGTGTGTGATCTGCTCCTGATGAAAGAAGGCAGGTGAATTCCAAGTGTGACCGTGTGTGTGTGTCATACTTGCAACCTGCGTGGCGTTATCTGTTGAGAGAGAGAATGGAGGATTCATCATTATCCCTGCAGCCTCACAAAGAACCCTCCTACTTAAAGCAATTACAGTATGTAGAGATGGAAGTGGAGAGCTGACATCCATCCATCCATCCATCCATCCATCCATAGTATAGATACGAGTATAGAGATGGAAGTGGAGAGCTGACATCCATCCATCCATCCATCCATCCATCCATTATATAGATACGAGTATAGAGTAAGTTAAAATGTACTTCTTCAGTAAATTTATTCCAGATTCTCTCTCTCTCTCTCTCTCTCTCTCTCTCTCTCTCTCTCTCTGTTTCACAAGGTCATTTTTCTGTCTCTTCCTCCATCATTCTTTATTTCCATCTGTTTCTTCTTTCGTTCCTTTCCCTTCCTCTTCAGTTCTCCCCTTCCCCGCCTCTTCTCCTCCTTTCTTTTCTCTCTCTTTCTGTCCCCTCTCTCCCCTTACACTCCCATCCCTCCCTTTTCTCCCTTTCCTCTTCCTTCTTCCCACGTACTCCCCTTCTCCCCTGTTCCCCTTACTCCTCATACCCCGTCCCTACCCTCCCCCTTTTCCCCTTCCTGTCTCCTACCTCTCCCTCCCGTCCCCACCTCAGTTCTGCCTTTCTCTTCCCGTCCATTCCCCTATCCATTCTACACCTTTAACTCTCTCTCTCTCTCTCTCTCTCTCTCTCTCTCTCTCTCTCGTAGTCCAGGAATTAACAAGCCTCCATAAAACTATTTACAGTGATAGGGTCGTCCTGA
>NC_136975.1:5564185-5589185 GCF_032717465.1 Coenobita brevimanus | reverse complement strand
TTGTTTATATTATGTGTTATCGAGAGCAGTTGAATTCAGTTATTTGTTTGGATGTTTACATATATAATTTTGACCGATCCTCCCTTCTCTTACTGCTCGATGTTTGTAATGCTTCTGCAGTTAGACTGAATGTTTGAAATTGTTTTTGGGAGTAATTTGTATGGATTATCAAAAGAAATTGTATTCCCTTGTAGATTACCATGTTTGTAAATAGTATTGAAGTTGGTCCTGTTTTCGCAGCTCACTGCTCGATGATCATATTGCTCCACATTTTTTGCTGGCCGTGTGTGTGTGTGTGTGTGTGTGTGTGTGTGTGTGTGTGTGTGTGTGTGTGTGTGTGTGTGTGTGCCTGAAATAACTTTTATTTCGATATTTGCTTAGCATGAGACTTTATTCCACTACTCTCTTATAAGCTTGGGTGCTTTCATGTGTAATAAAAAGAAATGGGGACGTTGAAAGAATCCTAATTGGGGTCATCTCCCTCCGTACAGGTGAGAGGGAGAGATGGGGTGGAGAGATATTTGAAGGAGGGGGGGTGAACTGGAAGGAAGGCAGCTTAATGGCAGAGGACAGGGTGACATGGAGGTGGTTTGTTGTGGCCAATTCTTCGGGATCAAGATCGCTGGGTATTGATACATGGAAGAGAGAGAGAGAGAGAGAGAGAGAGAGAGAGTTTTATTCACTTATTTCGCGGTGATATGTGTGTAAGTGTTATCGAGAGCAATTGGATTCACTTATTTTACTTGCGTATATGTAATTATTTTGGAGATAAAAAATTGCTGGCATGAGTGTAAACGTTATCGAAAAGAGATGTATTTGCATATTTGTTTCCATTTGGCTAAGTGTGAGGGAGAGCATTCACCTGTTTGCTGTGTGTGTGTGTGTGTGTGTGTGTGTGTGTGTGTGTGTGTGTGTGTGTGTGTGTGTGTGTGTGTGTTTTATCTAGGCCAATTGCATCCATGTGATTTGCGCATCGGCCAGTATCGGTTCACTCAAATTTGTTTTCAGAAGAGCACCTTTATTTTACACAACCAATATCACTGCTGTTAGTAAAGAGGACTTATATTATTAGTAAAGAGGACGTACATTATTTCAAAACTCTCTCATCACTGCCATGGTATAGGTTCCCGCCCTATCGTAATAAAAATCCGAGTGGATGTGTGATATAATGTTTGTTTTTAAGTGACGTATTTGTCTTCTCCGCAGCGAAGTTAAAGGGGCGTTTTGTAATCACCCGTGTCTGTTTGTCTGTGTACACGATATCTCAAAAAGTTGTTATCGGATTTTCCTGAAATTTGTTGAATAGGTAGGCGGTGGGTCAAGGAAGTGTTCATTAAAATTTGAGGTGGATCTGCTACAGGGTGCAGAAATAATGAATACATTTTGTTGACGTTGGCTGAGCTGTGCACTCCCAGAGTTTTTGTAACAGGATAGACTAAGGCCGTGGATTTATGCGAGTCTTTACACTGAGGCTAAATTTAGACATAAACTCGTGGCGTAGGAAACTTCTTCGCACCTCTTCTTAGCGACTTGTTTTGCGTACCTTAACATTCTCTTGTAGGTTTTTAATATCCATAACACACAGGAGGATACTGGGGTGCCACATGCAGAATAAATCGCTAAAGGAGAGGTGTTGCGGAATCTGAAAGCCACTTAAAATACGACCCAAAATCCATGCAAGCTGTCTGATCCTGGAGTGTGATATGCAGAGTAGATCTCTAAGCAGAAGGCGCTAAGGAATCTCCAATAGAATACTTCCCATAATCCGACGCTAACTGTCTGATCGATCGCGTTTCACTGATCCATGTTTCGCGAAGCCGTTTCATTTCTTCTTCTTCTTCTTCATTATTATTACTATTATTATTATTATTATTATTATTATTATTATGCATCCAAAACCCAGAGTGAAACGGGGTCTTCTTTCTTTTTTTTTATTTTTTCTTTAATCACGATCGGATAATTTGCGTCAGAGTTTCGGCCGTATTTCTCGCTGGCTTCGGAGGTCCCGTAACGCCTCCTCCTTAGCGACATATTTTATCCATCGCACCTTATCCCATTAATTCAGTGACGTCATATTCAGTTTAATCAGGCCACTAGCAGACGATTTTTTTTTCAATGTCAGATGGATCTGTAGAAGGAAAATGGCTAGTGAAGGCCATATCTTTCTCCTTTACGTCTAAAAAAATTCCCCTAAGCTGAATAAAAAACTCTAAGATTAGCACGAATAATAATGAGAAAGAAATCGTAATGAAGGGGTTAGTAGATCATTTGTGTGATGATTCAAAATGTATCAATGTTTAGCCTGCGTATCATGCAAGATATATAAAAGTGTAAGAGAAAAATAAGTCGCTGGTGGAACGGAACTACATCAGATTAAGAGTGTGAGAGACGCCTAGAAGCTTTGAAAGATAACCTGGTGATTGGCTCTGGGTTTAAGTCAAGGATATTTTTTGTTCAGATGTGTTGACTATTACTTGTCCAGAATCCAGCGCTAAAAGAGAGAGAGAGAGAGAGAGAGAGAGAGAGAGAGAGATAGATAGATAGATAGAGAGAGAGAGAGAGAGAGAGAGAGAGAGAGAGAGAGAGAGAGAATTGAATTTGTTATTAATATATGCTCTGATACCTGTAGTTGTGGAGGGTTTGCTCTCCAATAATTCACATTTCTTTTTTACGTGGCATTTTCTCTCTCTCTCTCTCTCTCTCTCTCTCTCTCTCTCTCTCTCTCTCTCTCTCTCTCTTTACAGCTATTCATTATTACTCGTTCAATCAGTGGCCAAGATTGAGAGGCTTCCTTCGTTTATTACATATTTCATTTCTTCATTTCTTTCACACTCTCTTGTTTTTCTCATTCATTAAACATTGCATTATTTTCAGCTCCCACCTCTTTACAATTTGATGTTTCATCGTCTTTGTTTTTTACAACTCACAATAATTCTCTTTATTTATTACACCTTGCATTATACCTTTATTTTTGTACAAGTTTCCATTTTTTCGTGTATCATTTTTTATCTGGTTCCGTTTTTCGTGCAATTTTTCAGAACCGATGGCAAGGACTGAGAGAAGTTTTCAGATTTTACCCATTGTATTATATGTCTTCATTTTTCTTTTTACGTTCATCACTGTATTCATCTTTTTACAGTGTATTCTTTCATGGCATTTTACAGCTTCTGTGGCCGTGGTTGTGAAATTTATTTTAGTCATAACACATTGCATTTCTTTTCCCATTTAAATCGTTACGTTTTGCGTTTTTCATGCTTTCTTTTTTTTTCTGTTGATTTTTCTTCTTATCTGTTACACTTTGCATTGTTTTCTTGTATTTTTGAGTCAGGATTTTTTTTTATTTATGACAATTTTATATTTTCTTGTAATTTTTCATATTTACTTCTGATTTCTTCAGCGTGGCATTTATTTTGTTTATTTTTCAGCACCTTGCAGTTTTACATTTTCTCTTAGCCTTCATAATTTCATCTCTATTCAGACAGCCATTTTTCTCTCTTTTTCCATATTTTAGAGTTATATTTTTTCGTGTCATTTTTCAGAGTCTGTGGCAGTGATTGAGGGCTCGCGTGACATCCACATGAGCGCAGGCAACACCCTCAACCTCACCTGCTCCACCACCGTCCCTGCTGACCTCCCCACCTACTTCTACTGGTGAGTTGACCTTGCCTGACCTCTAAGCGGACCTCCCCCTCTTTTTATTATTTTGCTACCTTCGGATGATTTTATTTCATGGGAGATAGACGTGCCGGATGAAGATTTGAAGGAAGGTTATAATATTTCTCATCTACCTCAGCAACTTTCCCACCAGCCTTCCCAAACTTATTTCTGCCAGACCCCTTTCGCGTCATACTTAACACAGGATATAGAACTAATAAATGATGGCCAACGCAGCCCTATATATGGGGATTAGGTTTGTCGTCTTAGGGTTTAGAAGAGTGCTATCTCCCAGCTGAATAAAATCGTCTGGTGGTAGCCATAACATGCGGAAATGATGCCCCACTCTTTAATAAGCTTACCTTCGTGGATGTGTTGCCCATTGCCAGGTAAGTTCAAAATTACTGCATAGGTGTGATATGCACGTTGCGGCTTCCTTCAGAGGCTCCGTGTTATCTACTCTACCCTGCCCTTTGTGAATGCAGTGACACCAGGGAACCCTCCTAACCATGATCTTAACAAATGATGCTGAAACACATACCATTTAAAGCTGACCTGCGAACACAGGGACCGTATTCTCGCCAGGTACGGAGGCTCCAAACACTTCTCAGCGATTTACGTTTGGATATGGGTGGTTAAAATCCTTTTGTATTTCATTGAGTATGGCGATGTTTGGAAGGATTTATGTAACACAGGACAAAAAGGTGTAATAAATAAGTCGCCTAGGAAAATGTGTTAGGGAGCTTCCTTAGCAGACGATCATACGGACCCTAGACGGTAGCTGTTCAGTGTCCTACAGATAAGGGAGATGATTTACACGCCAAGTAGGACGAGGCCCCTTTTGTAAATGTAAATAAGGGCGCTGAACCCTTCACCCGCACTCCTTGTTTGCGTCCTCCCCACCAGATAAATTGATAGTGAAGAGGGAATGGTGGAAAAGTGCTTGAATGGGCGACGTGGAGAGAGCACATGAAAGAAGGAGTGAGGGGTGGATGAGGAGCGAACTGGTGGAGAGGAATGGAAGGAGAGGGAAAACTGGAGAGAAAGAGGGAGGAAGATTGGAGAGAGAGAGAGAAAGGAGGTTAGAACGTGAGGGTGGAGGAAAGATAAGGTGCTAGAAGAGGAGGAAATTGGAGAGGAAAGGTGCGTGAATGTGCGAGGAGGTCAGAGAGGGAGAGGGCCAGCTAATAGAGGGAGATGGGTGGAGAGAAAACCTGGAGAGAGGGAGAGAAGTAGAGGTGTGATGGTGGAGGAAAGATAGGGTGTTAGATAGAGGGAAGAGGAGGAAAGGTGAGAGGAAAGGTTCGTAGAGGAGAGAGGAAGTTAAAGGGTGGCTGAGGGGAGAGTGAGAACCAGGTTGATAAAGGGAGATGGATTGAGAGAGATAAATTGAAGGGAGGGAGAGAAGTAGAGGTTAGAGCTTGAACGTGGAAAAAGGAGAGAGGGTGAGAGATGGAGCGAAGGGGATGGAAATTTGAGAGAGAGAGAAAGAGAGAGATAGATAGATAGATAGAGAGAGAGAGAGGGGGGGGAAGGGAAATTAAAGTGTGAGAAAATGGGAGAGAAGAAGGAAGGAAAAGAAAGAGAGAGAGAGAGAGAGAGAGAGAGCACATGATGGAAGTAAATGGAGGATGAGACAGGCTGATATCTAGAGGGGTAGAAAGAAAGGGGGAATTGGTTGAAAAAAGAGAGAAGAGGAGGTTATAGGGGAAGGATGGGAGAAAGAGAGTATAATTGGGAGGAAAAGAAAGGGAGAGAGAGAGAGAGAGAGTGAGAGAGAGAGAGAATGTGTGTACTGGAGAAGAAAAGAGGAGATAAAGAGACAAGAGAGGCTTGTTTCGGGTGTGAGGTGGAGGGAGGACGAAGAAGTTAGGTAAGTGGAGGTGAGGAAGTGAGAGGAGAGGAAGGAATGCAAGGAAGAAAAGTAGAGAGGAGATCAAAGACAGGGTGAGAGTGAGGAAGGACCAGGCTAATGGAGAGAGAGAGAGAGAGAGAGAGGAGGGACAGGAAGGGAGAGAAATAAAGCGTAAAGAGCGAGGACTGAGGCTAATGGAGAGGGTGAGGAAGGGGAAGGATGAGAGAGAGAGAGAGAGGATGGGGGGGCTGAAGGGAGAGAGAACGAGCAGAGGGATATATGTAAACCGGGGGAAAAAGGGGGAGAGGGAAAGAAAGAAAAAAAAATTGCTCCATAAATGAGAATTCTGACCTTGACCTATGACTTTAATTTTTCAGCAGTGTCATGACAAAGTGAGCCAGACAAAATAAATAAATAAATGAATATATAAAAATCTTCCGAATTTACTGTGCTTCACGTGGGTTTTCATTGACTTTGTTTTGTGAGTGGATGGTTGTGGTCTGTTAACCTCCGCACTGCGAAATCGTATCTATTTATTCATGCTGTGTTCAGACGATTATAAAGCTGTTAGAATCATTAACAACCCTGCCATTACACATAAACTACCTCCCCTGCAAGTAAGAAGGAATGTTGCCTCCCTTGCATTATTTTACAGATATTTTTTTGGCAAATGCTCAGACGAAGTTGCGTCCATGGTGCCACCTCTCCATGCCTTCCCTCGTGCTACACGGGCATCTGGTAGCGCTCATGACTGGAATGTGACTCAACCATATTGCAGAACTTCTGCCTATCAGAATTCTTTCATTCCCCGAACTGCATCTCTCTGAACTCGCTTCCCCAGAGTTGTTTTCCTCCAAATTTCAACCCACAACTGTTCAAGTCTAACTGTTACAGATATTTTATGAATAGAGGACACCAGTAGCCTGGTGTATGGATTATTTTTTTTCCCCCATTTGTTTTTCCTTCCTCCGTTCTGTTATTTAAAAAAAAAAAAAAAAAAATCAGCTTTGAAGAGGCTTTTTGACCTAGAGGGCTTTTGTGTCTTCATTAACCCCTAGATATTGATAGATTTTTTTCCCTTGAGTTAAAGAAAAGCGTCTGGATGTGGCGGTAATCACACACACACACACACACACACACACACGTACTCAGGTTCAAGTGGTTAAGATTATTAATATAAAATGTGCAATGAAAGCTTAACAAAACCGAGAGAGAGAGAGAGAGAGAGAGAGAGAGAGAGAGAGAGAGAGAGAGAGAGAATCGTTTTCCTTCTCCACCTCTCGTCATGTATACGAGTTTTGCAGCCATTTTTTTTTTTTTTTCACTTCGCATCCTTTTTTTCTCACTCATCCTGTAACTGGATTCCTTGTGTAATAGTTCACTGTTGTGGATTTATTCTTTTGCTCATCAGTTTCGCCACACTGCATTTCCCTGGTGAGAATGTGGGATGGAATATTGGCGATGATGAAGGTGTGGTGATTGTGATGAGAATGACGTTCATAAATTGATGACGATGATGATGATGATGATGTCGGTGGTGATTGTGGTGAGAATGACGTTAACAAAAGTGATGGTGATGATGATGATGATGATGTCGGTGGTGATTGTGATGATAATGACGGTAATAAAAATAATGGCTGTGATGATGACAAACAATAACGATGATGATGATGACAAAAACAATAATGATGATGATGACAAAACCAACAACGATGATGACAATTACAATAGAATGATGATGATGAAAATGATGGTAACGGCTACGATAGTGATGATGAGGACCACGATAACAAAGACGATGGTGATGATGATGATGATGATGATGATGACAATAACGATGATGATAATTCCCCTCCTTCCTCCTTTCAATCCTCTTTATTTTTACTCTCCTCTCTCCTGACCCCATCTTCCTTCCCTCTGCCCCGGGTAATTCATTTAATATCCGTTTTATTACTGTCGCATCATTTTTACCCTTCTTTCCCCTCCACTGAAGTGTTCTCCATCGCTCCCTCTCTTTACCTCTTCTCAAAAATCCACTCCCCTTTCTTCTTTTTTTTCTCTCTCTGTTTATTACAATATGTTGCTAATTTTCCTCCCTTTCTTGTGTGCACCTTAATTTCCATCTTTGTTTTTTCATCTTATTCTTTCTCTGTTTTATTATTTTCCTCTTCTTCCTTTATTTCGTTCACACTCGAGTCTTTCCTTTATTATCCTGCCTGTGTTTTCTTGTATATCTTTTTTTTTGTTTTATTGTATTACTTAAAAATATTCAAAACTGTCTTGTTTTCTCCTCTTTCTGTTTGACACCCACCATATTCACTCATTGTTTTTCTTATCGTCTCTCTCTCTCTCTCTCTCTCTCTCTCTCTCTCTCTCTCTCCGCATTTTATAATGAGAAAGCCAGTGAACCATCCAGCCTCATGGAACCCCAAATTGTGTCCTTGTTTAAGAACTTGTAAACTTAAATATTTTCTTCTCTTCCTCCCTATTTCTGTCTTTTATTTCCATTTCGTTTCCTGCTCAGCATCCTCTCATCGTGGCCTGTTATATTAGTGATATTTCTGTTACTGTTGTTATTACTACAAAAATGAAAATAATAATAATAATAATAATAATGATAATTTATTACTACTGCTACTGCCACTACTACTACTACTACTACTGTCATCATCGTTATCATTATCATAATCGTTATTACCACTACTGCTATTATTACTCCTACTATTGCTATCATTCTCATTGTTATCATTATTATTATTATTACTACTACTACTACCGTACTGCTATTCTTACTATCGTCATTATCATTATTATTATTACTACTACCACTGCTATTATCATGATGATCATTATCATTATCATTGCAACTACTACTACTACTACTAGTACTATTACTACTACTACTACTATTATCATTATCATTACTACTACTACTAGTACTACTGCTACTACTATTATCATTATCATTACTACTACTATCACTGCTACTTCTACCACCACCACCACCACTTCCACTGCAACTACATTCATCATCATTATTAATATTATTATTAGTGATTTAGCATGATTATTTTCTTAGCCCTCCTCCTCCTCCTCCTCCTCCTCCTTGTCCAGGGTCATGTTACGCTTACAGGATCGGTTTCTTTACTCATTCGTCTTGTTTCCTTTTTATTATTATTATCATTATTATTTTTATTATTATTATTATTATTATTATTATTATTATTATTATTATACCGCCGGGTGAAGTATCTGCCTCCATCAATATTCTTTTTACTCCTCCTCCCTCTCTTCCTTCTCTTCCTCCTCCTCCCCCTCTTTTATTTTTGCGTTCTCTGATTTAATGCATCACTTTTCCTCTCTCCCCTATTCTCATTTGGCAACCCTTCATTCCCCATAACTCTTGTCCTTCTTCTCCTCCTCCTTTTGTTCTCATTTTCCTTCTTTTTCTTCCTCTTTTCCTCCTTTTTCTTCTCCTTGTTCCCCTCCTCCTCCTTCATCTTTCCTTTTTTTTTTTGCCTCCCAGGATCAGTTTCCGTAATCAATTAATCACTCCTCCTCCTCCTCCTCCTCCAACCTCCTCCTCCTGCTCCTGCTGCTGCTGCTGCTGCTGCTGCTGCTGCTGCTGCTGCTGCTGCTGCTCCACCTCCTCCTCCTCCTCCTCCTCCTCCTCCTGTTATTATTCCCTTCTTTTATTTCCATTTCCTCTTTCTTCTTTTACTTTCACCATTGTCTGATTTCATGTATCCTTCTCTCCTCTCCCCTCTTCTCATTTGGCGGGTCCTTTCATATTCCACATCTCTCTCCCTTTACTTAATCGTCTCCCTTTCATTTTATCTCCACTCACTTATCGTCTCTAATATTCGCTATCATTTACACTGTTTTTTATATTTATTTTTATTTTTCCCTGGGGCCGTTTGTTTCATTCAGTTTTTTCGTCTGTGTGTCGCCTTGAACACTGTGATTCTCTCTCTCTCTCTCTCTCTCTCTCTCTCTCTCTCTCTCTCTCTCTCTCTCTCTCTCAGCATTATTATATTTTGGAGTAAGTAACAACTAAAAAAAAATTCTCAGTCGATGGCTGTAATCATTCTTTTTTTTTTCCTTCTGGTTCTTTTTTTTTTTTTTTTTTCACGCTAAGTTATTGTTCCTGATAATCACCGTCGTTGTCGATGTGTGTGTGTGTGTGTGTGTGTGTGTGTGTGTGTGTGTGTGTGTGTGTGTGTGTGTGTGTGTGTGTGTGTGCGCGCGCGTGCGCGCGCGCGCGCCATCCGTTCTAACTTTTCATTTCCTTTAGTTCTGTCCTTATGCAGAATATATATTTAATCCCATTCAGTTTTATTCATTTTTATATTTCAAGCACAAAACATACATTTTTTTTTTTTTTTTTTGCCTTTGCATACGTTAATTTCCTGCATGTACGTTATTTCCTGCATACGTTATTTCCTGTATGTGAGGGAGGTGGCAGTGAGTTGGGGGGAGGGCAGCCAAATGGTGGGTAACAGAGCGACTTGGAGGCGTTTTGTCTGCGGTCACCCTTTGCGGGATTAGGGCGTCGGGCTGTAGATAGTAGATATTAGATAGATTTTCCTGGATTTTAGTTACTCTTTCATCTTTGTTAGTTTTTCGCTTTTTTCACTCTCTTTAATGTTATTTTATCTTTAATCTTTATTATGTCTTTTCTTTTTAATATTCCTCATCTAAAGTGTGTATATTATTGTGTTTTTTTTCCTTCGTATTTTTCTCATTCGTGCCATTTATTCGTTTGACTTATTTCTTCTTTATTTTTCTTGTTTATTTTCATTTCATACTTATTTTGGTGTTAGTTTTTAGCCCTTTCACCGTCTGTTTCGATTCATTGTTTAGTGTTATACTGCTCTCTTAAAATTCATCTCCTTCCCTCATCTTGTAATTATGATCGGCAGAAAAAAGAAGAGAGAGAGAGAGAGAGAGAGAGAGAGACGTGAAGCGCAACCAATTACCCGGACATCAAGAGAAGAACTGATTAATTATTTTTCACATCCCTTTTGGAAAGAAAAATGGTCTCGCTCAACAATAATTCTTTTTCACCGTAATCTCTCGAACGCCTTAAAAATGAAGTCGTCGTTTCGAATGCAGTGAGAGGGTTTCCAGCTGTTGTAATAATGATATATTCCCAAGCGATGGATCATTATAGACGAAATCAATACTTTTACTTGTACAGAAATTATTGATGTTGTGGCCCTATCCCTGTCTCTCTGATTAAGCAACCCCATCGACTGCAGGTAAGCAAACCCCCTATGAGGTTGTCCCACAAGTTCCCTACGTGAGTGATGTTATGTTTGTCTTAGTGTACCAGTTCATTGGTTCATTATGTGTCAGGTTATGAGAGCCTAATCTGCAAGTAGGGCACGTGTTGTATGTTGCCCCACCGAAAACCACTCTAACCTGGTGTCTTAGGAGTGTTGAATGGTGTCCTGGTCTAGGCTTAGCTGGGTGAACTCGATCTGCTCTGTTTAATGATACGTCCAATGGGTGGATGTTGGAGGGAGACGGGGACGGCTTGTAGTGTGGTGTTTTGATCGAGGTGTTGTTCAGTGTTGCCCTGCGTGTGAAACCGGTGACTAGGCGCTTCTTCCCTGTTGGTGTAGAAGTGTCTGGAGGTGGGATGTTGCTGACGGTCTGATGATGGTTGTGTAGGCGTGATTTTATGTGCCTACTTGTATTGTTTGGTTCTGATATATGGACAGGGACGTTGTGTGTTGGCGCAAGTTCCCGCATAGAATTGTGTGCCATTCAAATCAAGATAATCCCAAACAGAGAGACGTATGACTTCAGAATGTAAATGAGCTACAAGAGTAGTATTAGTACATCCTGTAATGGTACTCGGGGCATTGTTCTGTATGGTCGGCAAGGTGTTGTAGTAAGTTTTAGATAGGATGGGGGCCCAGGAAGGGGGAAGCATAAGACATCACTGATCTGATATACAGTTTGTAGATTTTTAGAGAGTCTCTTTTTGTTGTCCAAAAACTGTCACTGCAAGGGCTCTAAGTGCGTCTCGTCTGGGGTGCATCAGTCTCTTTATGTCTTGTATGTGGTCCGTGAAGGTGTGTCAGGTGTCGTATGCCACTCCAGAGATCTTGGTGGAAGGGGTATGAGGCACAGATACGTCGTTAGGTGTAATGTAAGGGGTGTATTTGTGTTTATAATGGTCACCTGTGAAAAGTATGGTGGTTACATTTGTACAGGTAAAAAATGAAGTTAGAGAGAGAGAGAGAGAGAGAGAGAGAGAGAGAGAGAGAGAGAGAGAGAGAGAGAGAGAGAGAGAGAAAATGACGCAACGGAAGGGAGTGGGGAGATGAATGTTTTAGCGGAGACAAGCTAGAGATTACAGATAGATGAGTGAAGCAGACGGATGAGAGAGAGAGAGAGAGAGAGAGAGGTGGGGGGTAATACTGAAACAGCAAAGGGTAGGGAAAATAAAACAGAATGAGAGAGAGAGAGAGAGAGAGAGTACTAGTACAATACGGAGCACATCAAAGACGCCCAGTCCACAATTACAAAGCCAACTCAGTGCGACCCTAGGCCTCAAAACTCACTCTTTCTCTCTCTCTCTCTCTCTCTCTCTCTCTCTCTCTCTCTCTCTCTCTCTCTCTCTCTCTCCAGTTTTCATTATATTTTTTATTTGTTCTTCCCTACTTACAAGCACATTGAATATTAATTTCCTTGATTTCTAAAGATATATAAATTTTTTACGAATATAGGATTGTGCTGAAGAATTTTTCCCAATCCCATTTTCATTACAAACCTCATTTTTCTTAGTATTATCCCTCGTTCGTAATATTTTTTTATTCACCTGTCTTCGTCTTTATAACGTCCATTCTTTACTTTTTAATAATTGTTTCCAAATATTTTTCCCTCATTATTTATTGTGATTATTTTTACGGTGTTAATGGTCTATATCCTTTTTGTTCTTCCTTTTCATGTTGTAATTATTTCCCTCATCGTTACTCTAGGTGTTTCAAGACCTCCCTTTCCCTGCTAATTCTCCCTTCCTCCTCTGTCTCCCATCCTCTGCCAATTTACTTCCTCTCTCCCCCTAACTTCTAATCAGTTTATTTCCCCTTACTGTCCTAATAAATCTAATCTCTCTCTCTCTCTCTCTCTCTCTCTCTCTCTCTCTCTCTCTCTCTCTCTCTCTCTCTCTCTCTCTCTCTCTCTACTTCCCTCTTTGCCTCTCACTTTACACTCCTATTCCATCTCCCTCTGTCCCCCTTCCATCCATCCATTTCTCCTCACTCTTCCTCTCTCCCTCCGTCCATCTCTCTTTACTCCCTTCCCTCTCTCCTTCCTTTTTTCTCTCCCTCCCTCTCTCCTTCCTCCCATTTCTACTTTCCACCCTTCCTCCCTCCTTAATCTCCCTCACTCGCCTACTCAGTAATCGAGTCCTGGAGTCTGTTACCTACCTCTTTCCCTCCCTTCTCTTTCCCTCTCCCTCCATCCTCCCCCTCCATCCCTCATGCCCATCTCCCTTCCTTCATTTATTCTCCCTCCATCCATCTCCCTTCATCCATCGCTTTTTTTTCCTCCCTCCATATATCCTTCCCCCCCTCCGTCTTCCTCCTTGTATCTCTTTTTCTCCTTCCCTGCAGTTTTCCTTTTCTTCATAATTCCTTCCCTCCCTCCATCTCTCCTCCCCTCCCTCAGTCTCTCCTCTCCTTTTAGCCATCTCCTTCCATCTATCTATCCCTCCCTCCATCTCTCCTCATCTCCCTCAGTGGTCGACTCTGTAATTAAAGCCTAGTCTTTGGTAGCTCGTCTCATATTAATTTGTGAAATGGCTTGATGGGCAGACTCTGCGTGATTGTTTCTCTCTCTCTCTCTTTCTCACACACACACACACACACACACACACACACACACACACACACACACACACACACACACACACACACACACACACACACACACACACACACACACACACACACACACACACACACACACACACACACACACACACACACACACACACACACACACACACACACACACACACACACACACACACACACACACACACACACACACAAATTGACTCTAATTTTCCCCCACCTCACTGCTCTCCTCACCCTTACACTGGGCTCTCAGCAACAGGTTTCCTTAACTATTTTGCATTGGGAGATTGCGCCTGTGCTTGTATGGGCTCAGTGTGTGTGTGTGTGTGTGTGTGTGTGTGTGTGTGTGTGTGTGTGTGTGTTTAACCCCTTCAGTACGAGGCAGTCTGTTTATGTAAATACATGATACCTCCAGACGATTTTTGTCTACTTACGGCCCTGCTTTTCCGTAATTCCTCGATATCCCTTTTATTTTTCACTCTTTCATTCCTCTGTTTCCCCATTCCTCATTTTTCCTTTCCTAATTGTATTCCTTTATATTGCCCCTCCGTAATTTCTCAGTGGCTCATTCCAATATTTTTTTTAAGTCCCATTTTCTCATTTCGCGTTCTCCGTTTTCCTCCCGCTCATTCCAGTGGTCTAGTATGCAGCCTTAGTGTATTATTCACCCTTTGTCCTGGGGATCTCTGCCAGCCTGTCCTGGGGTGTCATACTAGTGGACAATTCTTCCAGTGATAGATGGAATAAAATATAAAGTGTTTGAGTAATGGAGAAGTTGGCCCCTTCAATCCCATGGTGCATTTTTATATTGTTATTGCTGCCACTAGTTTATTCGGGTTCAAATTCCATAGAAAATCGATTTTTGAGGGGTTAGGTGGAGATTAAGTCAAACCGTACCACTACCATAAGTTTCTCCTCACGTAAATAAAGCCATCTGGAGATAGTAAATATATTTTAGGAAATACGTCACATGAAGGAAAGGGTTAATGGAGACTGTATCGAAACTCTCCGCTGTCAGAGATCCCTCCAAGCTGAATGAAATCGTGTGTCAGTATTAAGAGTAAATTTTAAAAGTTACTTAAATACTACTGGGGTTGATTCTGGACTTGTGTTTTTTTTCATAGGTAATGTGTATGCAGTGCGACATCCAGGGCAGGTAGGCAGAATCATTTAGGTTTCTCTCTCACTCTGTGTGTGTGTGTGTGTGTGTGTGTGTGTGTGTGTGTGTGTGTGTGTGTGTGTGTGTGTGTGTGTGTGTGTGTGTGTTCCTGCTTTCTCTCAAACTCTTCCTAAGTAAGGTAGGTTAAGATAAGCCTTTATTAATCCTGACTGTCTTGTGCTTAAAACTGCGCTGCAAAAATCGTCGGACTTCCATGGCTTAATTTTCCTTGCATAGTAAATTCGACGTAACTCGGTGGGAGGACGTGCTTAGAGTAGTATGATGAGGGGATGGTGTGGGGAGGGAGAGGGGCAGGTGGGGGGAGGGAGAGGGTCTCGTGGGGGTCGATGCAGGGAGAGGGAGAAGGGCTGGTAGGGGTCGATGGAGGGAGAGGGGCTGGTGGAGGTGTATGGGAGGGAGAGAGAGAGAGGAGATGGTGGAGGTCGATGGAGGGAGACGGTTTGGTGGAGGGTGATGGATGGAGAGGGGCTGGTAGGGGTCGATGGAGGGAGAGGGACTGATTGGCTGAAGAAATGTGAGGTAAAGAGTGGGAAAGGAGGCTGGAGAAGAGGGAAAAGATAGAGAGGAGTTGGAGTGGGTGTCATGGAAGTGGGACCGGGCGAGGTTAGTTGAAGGGGGGCGAGGGTAGGAAGGGGGAAGAGGTTGAGTGGGGGAGTTAAGGGAACTGAGAGAGGGAGAGGTAGGGTGGTGGACGGATGTGGAGAGGAGGGATGGATAAGGGAGGGCGTGAGGGAAACAGAGGATGAGGGGGACTAGTGGGCTGAAGAGGGGAAAAACTAGAGGGGGAGAAGCAGAGAGGTGTCAGTAGGGGAGAGGTGAAGTGGCCAGGAAGGGGGTGAGGGGAACAAGGGTTGGGGAAAAAAAGGGGACGAGGGGGTCGCTGGAGGAGGGAAGGAAGTGCAAAGTCTGCCTGCGATTATTAGAGCGCTTGTTCTGTAATATGAAGTGTTTATGTCTTACGCTCTTCCGTGTCCAGGGCGCTAATGTTTGGGGGACTTTTGGTAATGTTGGGGAGCT
This sequence comes from Coenobita brevimanus, assembly GCF_032717465.1. Lineage (NCBI taxonomy): Eukaryota > Metazoa > Arthropoda > Malacostraca > Decapoda > Coenobitidae > Coenobita > Coenobita brevimanus. The sequence goes on along the minus strand of NC_136975.1, from coordinate 5,573,605 downwards.
GTTTGTAATGTTGGGGAACTGATAATAATGTTGGAGGAGTGGTTGGTTGTAATGTTAAGGGACTGTTTGTAATGTTGGTGGCTGTTTTGTAATATTGGGGGAGTGTTTGTAATGTTGAAGGAGTGTTTGTAATGTTGGTGGCTGTTTTGTAATGTTGAAGGAGTGTTTGTAATGTTGGAGGAGTGTTTGTAATGTTGGAGGAGTGTTAATAATGTTGGAGAAATGGTTGGTTGTAATGTTAAGGGACTGTTTGTAATGTTGGGGAAATGTAATGTTGGAGGAGTGGTTGTAATGCTGGAGGAGTGTTTGTAATGTTGGAGGACTGTTTGTAATGTTAAGGGACTGTTTGTAATGTTGGAGGAGTGTTTGTAATGATTAGGGACTGTTAATAATGTTGAAGAGGTTGGCGAACTCTTCTTTCCCTTTTTAGTACAATCACATTTCTTTGCACTTTGATATTCCTACCTTCAGACGATTTTATTCAGCTGCGAGGAGGTTTACCAAAGTCGGTAGGTTATATACAGCCCTCATAAAATCCCCTAACAGTAGTATATATCTCCTTGAAGCTGTTTAAAGCCACCTGGTGTTAGCTTCATGATTGGGAAAAGTACGATGGGGCCTCTAGGGATTCGCAGTGTGTGCAGGAGGCGGTTCTTAAAGAGGGGAAGAGTGGCCTGGTTCTGTCATCTCTCTCTCTCTCTCTCTCTCTCTCTCTCTCTCTCTCTCTCTCTCTTTCTCCTTCGTTGAGCAGTATTTTTTCAGTGCAGTGACCTTTTTATTGATTTTATTCTTACTATTTCCTGACTGTGTAATCAACTGCGGAATGATGAGCTGCGTCGTGGTTAATACAAGTTAGAGAGAGAGAGAGAGAGAGAGAATTCCTAAGCTAAATAGAATTGTCAGGCAGTAGGTTGAGTAAAATATAAAATAATATAAAGACGTCGCTGTACTTAAGGGATGATTACCAATTTCATGCCCAAACTATTTTATTTTGCCCTCTCCACGCCCTGTCTCACATCGTACGTCCCTCCCCGCATCGAAATACTTCCTTGCCCTCCACTTTTCTCCTTCACACCCTCTCATCTTCACCAGTAAATTCACTTCCTTACTATTTCCCCCTCCTCACAGTGCCCGCTGTTACTCACTACATTTTTTCTCCTTTGTGTCTTTTGCCACAAGTTAATTCTCTTTTTCACATGTTTCCCCTTCTAACATTTACTGATCTAGCTCTCTATTTTTTTCTAACTATACCATTCGTATATATTCACTCCCTTTCTATTTTTCTCCCTCCCCACTTTGCCTGCTTTTACAGGCTAACTCTTTCTCCCTCTTTAATCGCTAGTACATTCACTTCCTCACTACACCTTCCTCCCTCATATTATCCTTCTTTTCTTCTTACATCTTTCTTTCCTAACTACAGCTTTCTTCAGTCGCTTTTTTTCAGTACATCTTTTCTCCCTTGCTGGTTTTCTTTCTCGTGCACACTAATTCCATCAGCGAATTTCTCCCTCACGTTTAAACTTTTCTCTCACTACATCCCCCCTTCTCTCTCTGCATTTTTTTTTTCCTCGCTGGTAATTTCTAACCCATGCTTCAGCCTCCTGTCTTACATTACCCAGTCTGTCTCACATTTTTCACAAGAATTTTCTCTCGTTTTGTCTTTTCTCAATTGTATATTCATCCCCTCAAAGCAATATTTCCTCTCACAATATCCGATTTTTCCTACTGCATCCTTTCTCCCTCACCGTATCGTTTTTAACTTGTAAATTTGTTTCTCACTTATTCTCCCTTAGTGTTTTTCTTTTTTTTTTCTTTTTTTTTTCAGGACAGTATTTTCCTCGCTCGCCACATCTTTCTCCCGCATATCCCCCTTTCTCTCTCTCACCACATCTTTTTTCACCCTCGCTGTATTTCTGTTTTCACCACTGCATTTCCCCTCTCTCGCCATGCTTTCTCATTGTATCCGCTTCCATGTGAACTTTTTGCTGTGGCATATTTTTCAGTCCTCCTTGTGCCACCCATATGGACGTATTTTTGGATCCAGACTGTTCTCTCCCCGTACACGCTTTCCCTGCCTCTCTCCCTCTCACATATTCCCTCCCTCCCACCCTCCCGGCCCACATATTTTCTCCCTGATTGGACCTCGCCTCCTCTACCCTGCCATCCCCCATCGACTGACCCACACACCACTCCGGACAACACACCCGCGCCCTCTCGACAACGCGCCCCACTCCCACTCTACACAGGCTTACCAAACCCTAACTCCCCTCTAGATCCATAATACACCTCTTCACAGTCATACCCTCCCCTCCACAGCTATACCACCCTCTTCACAACTATACCATACCCCCTTCACATCCATACCACACCCTTACTCCCCTCCATAGCCACCCATGCCCCTTCCTTAGCCATACCATACCAGTAGAGTCCTCGATAACCATATCACACGGTCTCCACAGCCATACCACACCCTTTCCAGAGCCATACCACATCCCTTCCACAACCATACCACACCCTCTCCAATACTAAATCACACCCCCTCCACAGCCATACCACATCCCTTCCACACCCACACCACACCCCCTCCACAACCACACCACACCCCCTCCACAACTACACCACACCCCCTCCACAACCATACCACATCCCTTCCACAACCATACCACTACCCCTCCACAACCACACCATACACACCCTCCACACCATACCACACACAACCACAACGATACCACACACCACACACAACCACAACGATACCACACCCCTCCACAACAATACCACAGCCCCTCCCTCTCAGCAACCACCCCATCCACATCCATCCCACACAACCCAGCAGTCTAGCCTCCTCCCTACCTTTCAACTCACTCTCCTACCATCATTCATTCTCATTTCCTCAACACATCCTCCCTGTCTTGAGCCGTATTCTCGTAGGATTAAGAGGCTTACTAACACTTCCTCCTCAGCACTTCCATAGCAATTCCTTAGCGCTTCCTTGGCACTTTTCTGCACTTCCATAGCACTTTCTCAGCACTTTTTCAGCACTGCTCAGCACGTTTTCAGCATTTCCCTAACACTTCCTCAGCACTTTCTCAGCATTTCCCTTGCAGTTCTTCTGCACTTCCTCAGCACTTACTTAGCATTTCTTCAACACTTTCTCAGCACTTCCTCGCGCTTTTTTTTTTTTCACTTCCTCTACTGTTTCATCGCTTCCTCCTTTTTTTTCAGCACTTCCTCAGCACTTTCTCAGCATTTATTCAACACTTCCTTAGCAGTTCCTCAGCACTTTCTCAGCACCTCCTCAGCACTTCCTCAGCACTTTCTCAGTACGTCCTTAGCACTTTCTCAGCACTTTTCAGCACTTTCTCAACATTATTTCAGCACTTCCTTAGCATTTCCTCTGCACTTTTTTAGCACTTTCTCAGCGCTTTTCAGTACTTTCTCAGCTCTTCCTCAACACTTCTTCCGCAGTGACTCTTTTCTGCATAAGCGTAACAGTGTGCATTATATATATATATATATATATATATATATATATATATATATATATATATATATATATATATATATATATATATAGTATATATATATATATATATATATATATATATATATATATATATATATATATACCGGTATATATATATATATATATATATATATATATATATATATATATATAATAAAATGCACACTATTACACTAATGCAGAAAAGAGTCACTGTTGAAGAAGTGTTGAGGAAGAGCTGAGAAAGGACTGAAAAGCGCTGAGAAAGTGCTAAAAATCGTACAAGAAAATACGAACAGTGCCATGCATAGAAATGATATGGTAATGTAGAGTTCATTATGTAGAGTTGGTAATGTAGAGCAGGTAATGTAGAGCAGGTATTATAAAGTTGGTAATGTACTGTAGAGCAGGTAATGTAGAGCTGGTAATGTAGAGCAGGTAATGTTGAGCTGGTAATGTAGAGCTGGCAATATAAAGTTGGTAATGTACTGTAGAGCAGGTAATGTAGAGCTGGTAATGTAGAGCAGGTAATGTTGAGCTGGTAATGTAGAGCTGGCAATATAAAGTTGGTAATGTACTGTAGAGCAGGTAATGTAGAGCTGGTAATGTAGAGCAGGTAATGTTGAGCTGGTAATGTAGAGCTGGTAATATAAAGTTGGTAATGTACTGTAGAGCAGGTAATGTAGAGCTGGTAATGTAGAGCAGGTAATGTTGAGCTGGTAATGTAGAGCTGGCAATATAAAGTTGGTAATGTACTGTAGAGCAGGTAATGTAGAGCTGGTAATGTAGAGCAGGTAATGTTGAGCTGGTAATGTAGAGCTGGTAATATAAAGTTGGTAATGTACTGTAGAGCAGGTAATGTAGAGCTGGTAATGTAGAGCAGGTAATGTTGAGCTGGTAATGTAGAGCTGGTAATATAAAGTTGGTAATGTACTGTAGAGCAGGTAATGTAGAGCTGGTAATATATAGTTGGTAATGTACTGTAGAGTAGGTAATGTAGAGCTGGTAATGTAGAGCAGGTGATGTTGAGCTGGTAACGAGAGCTGGTGGAGTGGAGCAGGTAATGTAGAGCTGGTAATGTAGAGCTACTAGGGAGCCTGCTAAATACAAGAGTTCACTGCCTTTAACCTTCTCAGCACGATGGCGTCTCTCTCTCTCTCTCTCTCTCTCTCTCACATTTTTTTTAACCTCCAAACACTTCTCTTCAACTAAATAAGGACGTTTAGTAGTGCAGTGGTCAGGGAAGTTATATATTTTCTCAAGTTCCATAGGTCTCAAGTGAAAATGATCAGGTGCTAAAATCAGTAAAAAAAAAAAAAAAAAAAAAAAAAAAGCGTCATCGTTCTGAATGGGTTACACACACACACACACACACACACACACACACACACACACACACACACACACACACACACACACACACACACACACACACACACACACAGCTCTCGTCAGTGCACCTAATCCAATCACTCCCTTCCATCCCATCACAGCCTGGCTTTCACATCTTCCCTTTCCCCCATTTCATACCCTACCTGTCAAGCTAAGCCCTTCAACTCGCGGACGCCATCTTTTTTTTTTTGTGTGTGTGTGTGTGTGTGTGTGTGTTCTGCGTACCGAAAAGGCATCTTAATCCCTCTTAACCCTTTCACTCCGAGTACGTATGATCATCCATTATATAGGCTGACACCAGACGATTTTACTTAAGCTCTGGATAGGCCACGCGACCAGAAGGGGTTACATAGAGTCTTCATTTACCCCGTTCTCAGCAAGAGGTCTCCCAGAAGCTGAGTAAAATCGTCTGCAAGTAGAAAGACTTAATCGATAAAATACTCGCACGTCACCTGATTGAAAGGTTAGTTAAGTTTCAAGGGAAATCTTATTATGAAGAAGTTCCGTGGGAGTTCTATTTTAACCTCCATTTCGAAGTCTTGTGCACAAATCTAAATCGCCTGGGAGTATCGCAGTAAATTACCTGACGTCTATCTTTAACCTCTCAGTTTCAGAATTACACACTGATGGTGAAGCACTAAATATATGATAAGAGGTGCATATATAAATCCCCCCCCCCAATTCGAAAAGTATGGTATAAAACTGCATAAAATCAGCTGGATATGGCAGGGATAGTAAAAGGGTTAAATCTCTCCCTGCCATCTGTTACCCTTCCTCCCTGTCAGACCACACCCTTTCTGCCTCACCACGCCCTCCTTTAAGCCTCACCATTTGTACTGCTTCACTCTACTTTCTCACTCGCTCACTCTCTCTCACGCCATTTTCTAGTTCCATCTTTTTCACTCCAGTCTCTCTCCCTCCTTTCTTTCCACACCATCCCCTCACTTCTCTCCACATCAACCCCCACCCTTCCCTCTCTTTCCTAAAGTTTGTACCAGTTCCTCCTTCCCTCTCCAACTTTTTTCCTCATCAAAATGTTCCTTCCTCCTCCCCACACCAACCCTTCCCCACTCCTTCCCACATCAGCCTCTCCTCCCCTCCTTCCCACATCAGCCCCTCCTTCCCTCCTTCCTACACCAGTCTTTTCCTCCCTCCATCCTACATCAACCTCACTCCCCCTCCTTCACCTGCTGACTGCTTCCTCTCTCCCTCCCACACAAAGCTCTCTCTCTCTTTAGTCTATTTCACCCTTTCTCCACTTTTAACTCCAGCCCATCCTTACTTCCTTTCCACAATAACCGTCCCTTCTTCCTCATCAATCATCCCTCACCTCCACACCATCCCCTCTTTCTCCCCCCATCAGTCACTCATCCCCCCTACTCCATCCCTTGTTTCTCTCATCAATCACCCCTTTCCCCCACTCCATCCACTCTTTCTCCCCCATCAGTCGCCCATCCCCCTCACTCCATACTATGTTTCTCCACCTCGTCAATCATCCCTTCCCCCACCTTACACTCAATTTCCGTATTCCATCCGCTCCTCCCCACCCCACTCTACTCTTCCCCTCTCCTCCACCCCGCCCCCTCAGCCAGACTTCCAGCATACGTCTTCCCACCGCACCAAATTACTTTTCCTCACTTCCTCGTTTCTCCTCTACTCCCCACAGTACTCTCATCCTTTCCTCTCACCTGTACTCTCACGCACCCATTACTTTCCTCTCGTAACCTTTCCTTCTACTCCCTCCTTTCAGTATTTATTCTTCCCTCTCCCTCCTCTACTCTTCTTTTCCTCCTGTTCCATTCTCCCTTTTCCTCTTTTCTACTCTCTCTTTTCTTCTTACTCAGAATTGTCCTGCCCCTTCCTTCACTTTTGCTCACTCTTCCTCGTCAATCTAGTCCACCTTTCTCCGATCCTTTGCTCTTCCTTCTCCTCTCAATCTACTTTCCTGTCTCCATCACTGTGTTTCCTCTTCTCCTTCCCCCCCCCCTCTCTTTTTAACCTTCTTCGCTCCCTCTTTGCTCCAGTATCCCCTCCTCCCTCTCTTTCTCTCAGTTTCATCTTTTCTCCCTCAACTCTCAAACTTTTTCCAGTCTTCTCTCCCTCACGTCCTTTTTTTTTTTTTTTTTTTTTTTTTTAATGTCCTTCCCTCTCACTTCAGTCTCCACCCCTTCACTCTATCAGCTTTTCTCCTCACTGTCTGCTTTTCCGTTCCCTCACACTCTGCTCTGCCATGCCCACACACTCCTGTCTTGTCCCCTTCCTCTCTCCTCTCCCTTTTCCCAGTTTCCTTTCTCTCTCGTGCATTCATCCATCCCTCTCCTTTCTGCTCTTTTCTCATCACAGTTCTTTCTTTCCTCTTACTCTCTAATCTCTCTTTCCCCAACCATCTGCACTTTGTCACTCCCGTTTGCATATTTTCTCCCTCCCCTCACTCTCTTTCCCTCCCATTTACTCTCATTTCTTCTTTCGTCCCCTCACTCAGCCCTCTCATTACTCCCCCATCCATTCCCCTACAACTCTCTCTTTTCCCCTCATTACCTCCCCAACCCCTCCATCGTTTCCCCTCTAATCCTCTCCCCTACCCTTCCTGAGTGCTCCCCACTGTGCCATACAACTCTCATCATCCAGGCCTCCATCCTTCCCCCACCCCCCACCCATCTCTCTCTCTCTCTCTCTCTCTCTCTCTCTCTCTCTCTCTCTCAAGCAATCCCCTTATTGCAGATAACCTCTCTCCGTACCCCACGTATCCCTCAGTCCGACCTAATCACACTCCACTGCACATCACTATGTTAAAATTGAAATTTTGCTTAGAATTCTGTCATTTTGTCATTTCCCAACGTTACGTCCTTTCCTGCCAGGGCACGTTGTGTGTGTGTGTGTGTGTGTGTGTGTGTGTGTGTGTGTGTGTGTGTGTGTGTGTGTGTGTGTGTGTGTGTGTTTTCCCTACACCACCGCCACAACTCTCTTCCAGTCACCCTACGGCCTGGCTCATCACCAAGTTCCTGACTCCCTTTTCCTATCCGCACCTCCTACTATCTTCTCATCACACAATCACCACACCCTCACCCTGCACCACCACGCCCACATCACCCAGCCCGTGTTCTCGCTTGGCTCTCACTTCTCATCTCAGCATCATATTTTTTTTCCCCTTCATCACACTAGCGAGTATCATCAGGCACATGCTTTCCGTGTTGTCATCATCATCAACATCATCATCATCATCATGGTCATTGTCAGTGTCATTGTTAGCATCATCATCATCATAAACATCATCCCGTTTTCCATTAGCAAAAAGAGTACGTTTTAGCCACAAACTTTAACGATAAAAATAAATCTATGGGAACTATCAACGTGGCATCCAGTGAAATGAACGCGTCCATGGTAGAGTAAAAATATATATGCGTGTTTGTCGTCACAGTTCCCCTACTTCCAGGTTCCATGACATCAGCGGAATAAAGGTCAGTGTTATGGGGAAAAAAAGGTAAAGGCTTCATGGTAGTGAGTTTGCCAGTCGGGTTGAATTTATATTTATTTTTGACACAAACTGACTCTTTTTTTTTTTTTTTTTTACTGCCCCTCTACTGCTTCATCATCACCTCACCGATCCCGCTTCAGTGAACCTTCCTTTTTATTTTATACTTTTTCAGGTTTTATTCCCTAACCTCTATACGCCCGGTGGCCTAATGGGTTAAGACGCCTGAGCTGGTTCGGGCTTGTAGAGGTTTGCATTAGGATGATGGTTGGGGTTTCTCACTTTAGTATTTTTATTCATTTGTTTTTCCTCCCTCTTATGTTATTTTAAAAAAAAATCGTACATTACTGTGTGAGAAGACGGAGATGCTAAAACTGTTATCATCTACGGTACATTAGTTACACCAAAACCATATGTTATTGTCAATCCTAATGACCCTCCTCTAGGTGATGAGCATTAATCTAAGCCTTTTTCAGCACAGTATCAGCTCAGATCACTCGCGTTCTAACTGTACTTTTGGAATATGATGAACAATACTGGTAGTATTGTTTCTTTGCCTATTTGTGTGTGTGTGTGTGTGTGTGTGCTTCTTAATGCAGGGAGAGAGAGAGAGAGAGAGAGAGAGAGAGAGAGAGAGAGAGAGAGAGAGAGAGAGAGAGAGAGAGAGAGAGAGAGAGAGAGAGAGAAAGAGAGAGAGAGAGAGAGAGAGAGAGAGAGAGAGAGAGAGAGAATTAACCCTACCCAATGCTGGAGAAGTACGAATAGGGGAAGGGATGTTTTTAAGAAGTAATACATGTAATAATCGACGTGTTTTATTTGGTATGTTCTCCTGTGTTCAGACTCCCAAGAGGCTCCCCAAACCCCCCCACCAGGCCCTGCTTCCATCAGCCTCCAGCTTCTTGCCCCAAATCTCGCCAGGTTTATTACTCCCCATCCCGTCGCTTTTCCACTATCATACATTTACCCTAGACCTGTTACCCATCTCCCTTTTCCCCACGCTTACCCATCTTGTTTTACTTTAAAATGGTGCTCTTTTCCGATTTTCTCATCC
>NC_136975.1:5514185-5559185 GCF_032717465.1 Coenobita brevimanus | reverse complement strand
GATTTGTTTGTGTGTTTAGTGATAAGGTGTGTATGATTCTGTGTATGTACATATATGTAAGGGTGGGGATGTGTGTGTGCTGTGTGAGTGTGTATGTAGGGATGCGATCTGTATATTTCTCACTGTGTACTTGTTTTTTGTATGTGTTTATGTAAGAGATGAATATGCGAGAATGTACAGTCGACGGCAGAAGTTCAGTTCAAACTTCCCTCTATGGTGCACAGTAAGTCTGCTTTTCTTTTGTGTGCAAGGGATTTATTTGAAGCTAGTTAATGATTGATAATAATGTGTAGTTATTTCAAGTAGATTTCGTAAACTGTTTGGCATAGTGTTTCTAGATCATATGCTCATACAGAGAAGGTTGAAGCGAATTTTTACCTGTCGACTCTACACTGACAGGTGTATCATGTGTTTGTGTGGTGGTGGTGGGGGATGTACAGGATGGTGTGTGTGTGTGTGTGTGTGTGTGTGTGTGTGTGTGTGTGTGTGTGTGTGTGTGTGTGTGTGTGTGTGTATGTGTACAGGATGGCGTGTGTGTATGTGTGTGTGCGTGTGGAGGGGACCGGGTGGGAATGAAGATGTACGATATATAACGTGTGTAGAGGGGGGCGGGCGGGGAGAGGGGAGGGTCGAGGAGGGGAAGAGAAGGAGAGATGGGGCAAGGGGAGGAGAGGGGGAGTGAGGGGAACGGGCTGGTACAGGTCTGGCGTGTGTGAGGGGAGGAGAGGGAAAAGAGAGGAAAAAGAGGAAGAGGGGAAAAGAGAATAGAAATTAGGGAAGAGAAAGAATTGACAGAATGGAAGACGACATGGCTCAAGGGCAGTGAAAGGAAAGGGAAAGAAAAGAAATGCGAGGGGAAGAACCGAAGAGAAAGAGGAGGAATATAGAGAGAGGAAGGTAGAACTGGAAGCCTGGGAAAGAGAGGAAGAGTGAAAAGGGGAGTGAGAAGAGGGAAGAGAAATATGACGGTAGGGATAGAAGTGTAGGAGAGAGAGAGAGAGAGAGAGAGAGAGAGAGAGGGAGGGAGAATTGGGAAAGGGGAAAAGAGTCAAAAAGAGAGTGATGACAAGAGTGAAGAAAAGAGAGAAAACAAAAATAAGGAAAATGGAAGGCACCATTAAGATGAAAGAGAAGAAAGCTAAGGGGGACAAGCTTGCGGGAAAAAGAAAAAGAAATTCGTCGTCATCATCATCATCATCATCATCATCATCATCGTCATCATCATCATCATCATCATCATCATCATCAATGGGTGCACGGAATCCAGAAACAGAAATAGGAAAGCATGCAAGCACGAAAATCACTAGAGAGGAGAACATCATCATCATCAGAGAGAGAGAGAGAGAGAGAGAGAGGAGAAAAAGGAATTAGAGACGGAGCCAGGGAGAGACGAAGAGAAAGAGTCAATGGAGAAAGGAAAAAGGCAGAAGAAAAACGGACAGAGGGAGGGGAGGAAAGCCGATGGGAGACGCTGTTGGGGAAAAGAAATTAATTAGGTTGTAGAGAAAGAAAGGCAAATACTGTAGAGAGGAAGGAAAAAAGAGGAAAGGATGCAGAAGGAGAGAGCAGAAGTTAGAGTATTAGAGACGATGAAAAGGAATTGGAGAGACAGAAAAAAGGGAGAGAAGTTTGGTGACATAGAAAATAATAGAGCAGGAAGGGAAGGAGAAAGAAGCGAGGATATAGAGAAGAGAAGTAATGGAAGAAGATGGAGGGAAAAGAGGCCAAGGGGAGACGTGAAGGGAGAGGGGACGAGGGAAGACGAAAGGGGAGAGAGAGAATGGAGAGAAGAGGAGGAGGAGGAGAAAAAGGCAGAGGGAAAAGAAGATAGAAGCAAAGGGACGTGATGGGTGAGAAGGATGAGGAGAAGAGGAGGAGGGCAAAGAGAGGAGAGAGGGGGAATCGCGAAAAGAGAGAAGGCAGAGGTAGAAAAAAGAGGAGAGGAAGTGAGACGTACCAGGAGAGAGAGAGAGAGGGAAGAGAACGGAAGTAAGGGAAATGGGTAGAGAGAGAAAGAGAGAGGGTAGCAGACGTGAGAGCAAAGAGGAGGAAGAGGGGAGGAGTAAAAAATATATAAGCGAGGAAAGGAAGAGACACGTGAAGGGAGAGAGAAAGGAGAGAGAAGGGAGAGAGAGAGAGAGAGAGAGAGAGAGAGGGAGAGGGAGAGAGACGGACGTAAGGTTAGAGAGGGCTTCTGGCAAACACAGACTCACCTAGCGATCAATGGCGTAAGGGTCCAGTGGCTGCCGGTAATGAAGTACAGACGATAACCGGACTGGCCGGCCATGTACCTTCCCTCAGCACGCACCAACAACGACCTTTTAATAACGCTCATCATCATTACTGAATTAACCAGAGAGGAAGAGGAACGGGGGTAATTTGGGGATATATTAGTGGTGCTCATTTTAGTGTTTTAATAGTTAATGGGGATGAGTGCGGGATAAACACACACTGCCCATTTCAGTGTTTTAATAGGTAATAGGGTTAGATGATACTTTACCGACGCGCCTTTTAAGATATTAATAGTATGTTAATTACCGGATAGTATGTTAATTGCCCGGTAATTAACAGAGAAGATAACTTTATTGACAACAGCGACCCATAGTAGTAGTAGTAGTAATAGTAGTCGTAATAGTAGTAGTAGTAGGCACATGGTCATCCAAATGTAAACCTATTGGGCTGGAGGCTGAAGTTTTCCCTCTCCTGCAGTCCACCATCCTCCTTTTGGGGATAGGGAGGGAGTTCAAGGAGGATAGTATAATCATTCAGAGGAGCTGTCCGGCTGTATCAGTGCTACCACGTGAAGGCGTCCTCTCCAAAAGTCAACTCATTCTGAAGCTGAAAGATAAAAGTGTCCTGAATTTTATCACATATGGGTAAGTCAACAAGTGCAAAAATGCTAAACAGATACGGGGACGTCGTTAAAGTATACAGGAGTGAACTACCTTGCGTCCGAAAAGCCTTAGGGAGTGACTGACCAAACGGGCCGCTCCAAGAGAACCTCCCGCAGCCGAAATGGTCAAAACAAATGGGTACGCTTGAGTGGAAATGATAAACAAGGCAAGTAAGTAAGCTTGAGTGGGAAGAGATTAGCAAGGCAAGAGAGTAAGCATGAAGGGGGAAGTTATTGAGAGAGAGAGAGAGAGAGAGAGAGAGAGAGAGACCAATGCGACCGTAAGACCCGACTGCTTTATCGACAAACTTAACAAAATCCACGAAGAGAAAAATCTTGAAACTGGCGGCGACGGTGGTGTGTGTGTGTGTGTGTGTGTGTGTGTGTGTGTGTGTGTGTGTGTGTGTGTGTGTGTGTGTGTGTGTGTGAATAACTTGCTTTAAATTGAGTACTGGGCCAGTCATTGATCCGTGAGGTCATGAGCGTGGCGGATATACCACTGAGGGTATGTAGGTGGTGGGGGTGATGAGGGGAGGTGGGGGGAAATGGGGGAGGGGGATGGGGGGATGTTCGGATTGGTGGGGAAGGGGTGAGGGAGATACTAGAGGAGGTTGTATGGAGTGGTGTGACATGTGGAAAGAGGGGAATGTGAGAGGTGGGGAAGGGGGGAGGGGGAAATGAAAAAAGGTGGGGGTGGGGAGAAGTGAGAAGGTAAGGGGGAGAGGGATAATGTGGAGAGAGGTGGATAGAGGGAGGGGGGCTGGCACTCTGTGGCACTGGCTGGCACTCCTGACCTCATTCTTACACTGCCTCTTCTTTTCTTTCCTCCCTCTCTCCCGTCCCCTCCGTCCCTCTCTACTTTTATCCATCCTCTCCTCCCTCCTCCATTCCTCCTTTCCTCCGTCCCATTCTCCCTCTTCCACCCTTTCTTCTTAATTCAGGCTCCACTATATATGTTATCCCTTATGTCCTTCTCCTTCGCTTACAATAAAATGGCCTTGAAGTACCTGGAATAAAATTAGAGTTCTCAGTTCTTGGCTAGGACATTAACTGATATATATTCTAATGCTTATTTATTTATTTACATTATTTGCTATTAATATTACTATACACTTTTTCTTTATTGATGTATTTATTCCCTTACCTTATTTATTTATCATGGTGTGTTACTTAATCCACTTTAGTTCGTGTGACGTAATTATGTGGCTTTTTTTCTTTGCTGCTTCCGGATGATTTTATTCAGCTTACGACAGACTATTAAACAACAAGGTTAGGTACAGCCCTCATAACCCCTTCAGTACTGTGCCGAGCTAAGCTGAAGAAAATCGTATGGACGTAGCAAGAATACAATACAAAAACACATCATCAAATTGAAGGGATTGAAGTTAAGAAAACCTTACTGACTATTATAGATGGAAGTAAATGCTGAATTCTCGTCCGGTGGGATAGCCATGGTAAGCAGACACAACGGGCTTATGTAGTGAGTATAGAAAAAAACATAAAGAATCACGTGAGGTAATTTGTCAGTGTTTATGAGGGGCCAGCCACGCTAATCAGCCTAATGTAGCGAATGTGCATCATATAACAAGAGTGGCACACGACCTGGAGCACTAATGAAGTAGTTTCATTTTTCTTTGTATGTTTATATATACAGTATGTATATTCACTGCATATAATATATATATATATATATATATATATATATATATATATATATATATATATATATATATATAAAGGTTGATTAGATACGCATAGAATCATTAATGAAGTCGTTTCCTTTTTCCTTTATTTTTTTTTTTCGGGGGCGGGGGGGGCGGGTTATATTTTGGTTGGTTATAGAAGTATTCAGTAATATACACCTGGTCTTTGTCTCTTACCATGTCTAACTCCTACTCTACGATGACGGATTTTTAGTGCTTATTCTTGTCGCTGCTAGGCGATTTTATAGAGCTTAGAGCCACATAGTAATGAAATTATTATGGAAGGCCATATCCGACCTGGCCAGATCGAACAGTATATTCTGGGCTGAATACACTCGCTAGAATAGAGTGAGAGTAAAATATGACGTCCTTTGACTTCCTTTTGTGTGTGTGTGTGTGTGTGTGTGTGTGTGTGTGTGTGTGTGTATGTGTGTGTGTGTGTGTGTGTGTGTTTGCAAGAAGAAGAGAACCAGATGCCAAAAGACCACAAAATTGTTCCATCCTAGAAAAAGAAAGAAAAAACATCCAAATTCAAGATCGGTTCGTTGCGCATAAAAGACTGAAGGCCTTAGGCGGAGGGAAATACAGACAATGGAGGACACCACACACCATACCATCACACACCATTACACCACCACCACAACACACACACACCACCTAGGATCAGAGAGCGTGTGTGGGAACTGGTCGGGGCTCGAAATCAGGAGATGGCCGGAGGTTTTTGTGTTGCCTAAACGCTGCCAGGGAAGTAGGGTGGTCTCCTGTGCATAAAAGCCTAGTCTAATGCCCTCCTACGGCTCCGAAAGTCAGTTCAGTAAAGGACTACACTATTTTTACTCTAACTTGGCTTAAATTTGCCATCTCACTATCCTGATTGCTGAGACGTAGCAGTAGATTAAACCAAGAATATGTTGCTGTTCACAAAGAAGTGCTATAGAAGCGATGGGAAGCGGTAGGAGTGTCTATTCTGCCACTGAGATACATGAAATAGCAGAAGAACGAAAATTTTGGCCAGGTTAAAGAAAAAAGAGTAGTCTATTACTGTTGCCGCTTACCGTTTCTCACGCCTTCAACACTAGTCTCCTTACAAGCAGAAAGGAGTTGTACGCCAGCAACAGTAATAAATTACAAGGCGTCATGTTAGTGAGTGAGAGAGAGAGAGAGAGAGAGAGAGAGAGAGAGGGAGGGAGGGAGGGAGGGAGGGAGGGAACTCAATGGACCGTTCCTAATACTGTAAGTGCTAAGCTTTACATAACACAGTTTGTCTCTATGGTTGGTGTAATCCATGGGAGGGCGAAGATAAATATCCATCAACCTTCCTATTGTGTAGATACTCTAATAGCCGGCCATAAATCCTTATTACGTGCGCATGAAACCTAACTCTGACCACTATGTCCACACCGAGTTAACCCGTTCGTTTCAGTAGCTCCGTTTGAGTTGCTACTTAATTTTTGTATATATCCGATTAGTATGTTCAGTCCCCGGATTTAAGACTCGCTTAACCACGATAAATCACACTGTAACCATAAAAATAAAAATCCGTATGATTCCGTTCTTGGACCCAACCTCCTCGAAGGGAGAGCGATAGCCAGAAGTAACCTGTCTTTATGATGGTGAAGTATGAATGGGAAAGGGGAGTCTATATGAAGGCGGGTGTGATGAAGTGGAATTATTTGTGTTAGTTTGTATATATTTTCGGTATAAAGCAACAGAAAACGTATGAAAGCATATGGAGGGACACACTACCAGATCCCCTTGTAAGTGTCCGCCACAGCTTGGTTTTCAGACCCCAGAGACGTGGTGAAAGTAGAATGCAAGACGAATACACAACCACCACACCGTCC
Organism: Coenobita brevimanus; assembly: GCF_032717465.1. NCBI lineage: Eukaryota > Metazoa > Arthropoda > Malacostraca > Decapoda > Coenobitidae > Coenobita > Coenobita brevimanus. Next base: position 5,552,745 of record NC_136975.1, on the reverse strand, counting down.
TGGCTCCGATAATTCAAAATACAGTAGCTAAAACGGAATGAAGACTGATGAACCCCACTTTCCTAGCGTGATGAAAGGCGTTTGGCAGTGGGAAGAAATTTAAAAACACACGTAATCATACTGAGGAGGTTAATAATGTAGTCTCCATCACCCTATCTTGTATTTTGTCATATGGAACCTCTGAGCCCTGGACTTGACATCATATTCCAGATATTTAAGGGAGCCGGACCATTCACTTCCACCGGTAAACACTCGCAGTTCCTTCAAATTGAACCCTGTTGGAGCGCCTTAATATGCTAGTCCACCAGGCTTCTATTTATTAGTTCTGTGGTTTACCATCCAAAGTGTAAATGACGTCCTGGAGTACACTTTTTAAGCAGTTTACCGAATGAAGGGTCACCTGTAGGCAGCTGTGCATCCGGTGACAGGCTAGTGGATGCTTTACATGTCAGCAGAGAGAAATGCAGACATCTTGAGATAGCTGGCTTTTATCTGAAGTTCACACTCTATCTGCATTCCCTACCTCACCCCATTTGTTGGTGGGGAAAGAGATGGAGATGATGGTGGTGATGATGATAAAAAGAGGAGATGGTGATGATGATGTTGATGATGATGATGATGATGATAAATAATAAAGAGAGGAGATGGTGGTGATAATGATGATGAAAATAATTAATAAAAATAGGGGAAAAGTCATTACTGAACCGAATGCTTTGTTGGCCAATAAATAGGGCGTTTTGTCCTTGTCGGTAACACGCCAGCGAAAATGAAAACAACAAACAAGCGATTACAAAAACAAACAGGGGTCGTAATGTGGCGTGACAATGTGTGTGTGTGTGAGAAAGAGAGAGAGAGAGGAGAGTGAGTTGTTTATGTTCTCGGGCATGTGCGTGTGTGTGCGTGCGTGTCGGGTGGGTGCTGCGTGCTGCTATCAGAGTTGTTAACATTACCAGGTGCACCATCGTCCGCAGTAATTAATGGCCGACTCAACTGACCCTTATCACGACCTTAGTACCTTATTTAACATTTACTTCCCTGATCAGACTTCAATATTTTAGTCTCGCTGATCTCGTTTATATTTTATTTATTTATTTTTTTACCGGGTGTAGCATCGTTCCTAGTGATTAATGGGGAATGAATAAGCCTTCTTTTTAACTAATGAATCTTTTATTTATTTATTTATTTATTTATTTTTTTTATTTTTGAGAGGGAGGAGACTTAGATACTAAACTCATGCTGGTGACTCCAGGCCATTGTACATACCTCGTACGGTATCTTTCTTTGCTGTGCTTAGACTTTGATACATAATTCATTGCCAGTTCCAGTTGACTTCTTTAATCCTTCAGCACAGAAATCTACTCTGCCATGAGACAAAAAAACAATACTCGTTTGCTCTGGTGGTATAACTTGCATATATATATATATATATATATATATATATATATATATATATATATATATATATATATATATATATATATATATATATATATATATATATATATATATATATATATATATATATATATATATATACATATGTATATATATATATATATATATATATATATATATGTATGTATATATATATATATATATATATATATATATATATATATATATATATACATATGTATATATATATATATATATATATATATATATATATATATATATATATATACATATGTATATATATATATATATATATATATATATATATATATATATATATATATATATATATATATATATATATATATTTATAATATGTACTGTATGTTTTAGGGGTGTATTTGATTGGAGTACCGTGCTGTATGATAGTATGGTGTGTAGACTGAATATATATAGTCGTATTTCTTAGGGTTGTATTGGTTGATAGTACTATATGATTGGATGATGTGAAAGAGAAAACATATGAAACTGTATTATCTTGGGTGTCAGGAGTTGATTTGGATGGTGGTACTGTATGATGTGGAAAAAAAAAAAGTAGGTAGCTGTATTATGCAGGGTGTAGCGTGCGTTAATATAATACGGAATGATCGTATGGTGAGGGGAGAGAACATACCTAGTTGTATTACCTCGTGTTTGATAGAATGTATGACGTAGTAGTAGTGTATTGTATTGAAGGACTATATTGCATAGAGAGGGAGTATAGATCACTGTATATTTTAAGGTTTATGGGATAGTGTTGTGCCAGTTGACAGCCAGACAGCATATGTTGTGTGGAAGGAACATGCATATGGCAGATGGTGTGGTAGGGATTGTGGACCCTGGAGTGGTTGCGTGTGGTATAAGAGAGAGAGAGAGAGAGAGAGAATGTTGGAATATGTGCAGAGGATATATGTGAAATATTTAGTTAGCTGGGTTATGTTAATGGAGTCATGCGCTTTGTGTGACGTCACTGTGTATTTCATTGTCATAACCTGGCCATAATTTTTTTAACCCTTTCACTGTGATGACGAGGTTTGATTTTATTTCTCGTCTGTCTGTACTTTTTATTTCGACCGAGGGGAGAGTTTTCGAGCTGGAGGACTTTGATATAGTCTTCATTAAGCACTTCACTTTAATGGACTCTTGACAAAAAAAAGAAAAAAGAAAAAAGAAAAAAAATCGTCCGGGGAAGAATTTATGTCCTGAGTCTGCATGAGTTGTGATAGTAGTAGTAGTAGTAGTAGTAGTAGTAGCAACCCTAAGCTTATCTGGATGTGAACCCAGTGCATTGCAGGCTGAAGTTCCCCTGTCGTGCAATCCACATTCCCTTGTCGTGCAATCCACCAGTCCCCTCTCAGGAGACATGGAAGAAGTTGAGGGATGTTGTATAACCAGGCAACTCCACCGCCTAGTTTTATCAGTGCCACCTCGAGAAGGCTTCCCGCTTTAGCACATCTTCATGGGTTAAATAGTAAAAATTATAGAATTAAGTGAAGTATTAAAAATGAAATCAGTGTGACAAGCCTGTATGAACCCAGTCTCGTCCTTAATTTACCGAGAGAAAAATGTTCAGGTAAACCTCCGCACGGCCACTCCTTTGAAGAAAACTTGAAGACAAAAATATATAAAAAAAAGGTTCTGGCGAAATCTTTTAAACTCAGGAGAAAATCTTCATACCCTAATCAGCTTCACTCGCATTTCAGTCTTTAGGATTCTGGTAAATATGAAATCACTTTAACAGAGCATTTTTTTATTTTTTAATATTTATTTTTTCTTATAACTACTTAATGTGCATACGTTAGATTAATAAAAATTTTAGTGTACCATGGCTCCTTGCAGTGTTTTTTGTTTTCTTTTTTCTTTTCAAATTTCATTATTTTTTATATGTTTAATGTATATGTGTTTCTTAAATCTAGCCCGCTTGGTGTGTATATGTTAGAATTAAAAAAAAATAATTGTGATGTACCAAAGGCCTCTTGCATTAATTAGTTTCTTTCATTCATCTGTCTGTGTCTTTTTTTTTTTCACCTAAACCGTAATGTGCAGTATTCTTGGTGGCAAAGAAGGCTTCGTAACTCCAGTCCCTTTGCGATTTATTCTCCATTTAACTCCTAGTAGTGCCTTGCATGTCGTTAACGCCCCCCCAAAAAAAAAATAAATAAATAAATAAATAAAAAGGTGCTAATATCTTGAACAATTTATAATGCGTCCTCTTGCTGAAGGCAGGGCACGAATTGGAGGAGAGGAGGATGGAGGAGAAGAGGATGGAGTGGGAGGCAGAGACGGATGGAGTAGAGGAAGGTGGAGAGGGAGGGAGAGACGGATGGAGTAGAAGAAGGTGGAGAGGGAGGGAGAGACGGATGGAGTAGAAGAAGGTGGAGAGGGAGGGAGAGACGGATGGAGGAGGAAGTAGGAGACGAGAATTGGAGTAGAGGAAGGTGGAGAGGGAGGGAGAGACGGATGGAGGAGGAAGTAGGAGACGAGAATTTGAGTATGTATGGAGAGTAGGAGCTTGGTCCAGAGAAGATGGATTAATATATAGGCGGAGAAACAGACAGATAAACAGATTGACAAAAAGATAAGACAGAAAGGCAGACGGACAGAGAAACGGACAGACAGACAGACAGAGACAAATAAAGGAAAGAATGAAAGGGGAGAAAAAAGAAAAAGAAAGAAAGCGAGAAAGGAATGTTGTGATAAAAAATTCATCTAACAGCTAATATTACAGGACAAAAAGGAGGAAACGAGAGAGAGAGAGAGAGAGAGAGAGAGAGAGAGAGAGAGAGAGAGAGAGAGAGAGAGAGCGCCAGTTTAAGCTTCCTTGGCCTTTCTCAAACCTTGACCTCCACTTCCCCGTCGCCTGGAGGAGAGGGGAGGAAACCTGTGGTCATGATAGAACACTTTTTCACCTAACAGCAAAATCGGCAGAAAATATAGGAACGGCTGGATGTGGTGGTTTTCTGAAATAGCTAATTTTTTTCATTTTTTCGTTGTTATTGATGTGCCTGTGAGAGGGGTGTCTCAAAATAGTTCCTTAATATTATATGCAGTTCGTACGTCCTAAATCCCATATTTGACTGATTCGATTGGCAGTTTCAGCATGTTTCGTTCACTGTGTCATAGTGTCAAACGCTTTCAGGCTTTCACAACAACAACAACAGTAGAAATAATAATAATAATAATAATAATGATAATAATAATAATAATAATAATAAAAATAATAATAATAACAATAATATAGGTTCGGAATCTAATAAAAGCGATTCCAGTCCTCCTTGATTCAGACCCTTGTGTGATCCGATTATACTCCTCGACCCTGCGCCTTAGTACACAGCCGCTCACCCTCATCACATCTAAAGCTCCTTGAAATAACACCACGGCACCTGGGAATTATATCTCCCGTCTCCACACCGATTACCCCGTCACGCTTAGGAAGGATTGCGGTTTTTTCAGTCTTATAAACGAAGGGAGACCAGTTCACCCCCGTGCCTTTGATGTCTATGCCTTTCATGTCTCTAAATATGTTCAAGGCAGTCTTTTTCTGCTGGGGGGTAACCAGAGCTGCTGTACTTATGATCACGGTTGCTACTTAACTATATTTCCGTGTAGAATGAAAAAGAGCTGTGGCAGAGTTGTAGTAGTAGTAGTAGTTGTAGTTGTTGTTGTTGTTGTAGATGTTGGAACCTTAATAGTAGTAGTAGTAATAGTTGTAGTAGTAGTAGTACAGTGTTAATTGTAGTAGTAGCAGTTGCAACCCTAGTAGTAGTAGTTGTAGTAGTAGTAGTAGTAATAGAAGTTGCAACCCCAGGCTCATCTGGACGTGTACTCAGTGGACTGCAGGCTGAAGTTACCCTTATGCAGTCCACCTTTCTCCTTCGAGGGAGCCGAGAGGGAACTGAGAAACGATTGTGTAACCATTCGTCAGAGCCACCGAGTCATAGCTGTGCCACCACGTGAAAGCATCCTTTTCAAGCACCGGAATGTTAGAAATTCAGTTACATACATATACTAAAATTATATCATCTGTACAGAGCATGTGGTCGTATAGAGCTAACCAATCTTTAAATAGAGCAATGGTAGTTAGCATGTGTACTTACTTCTGGCAGTCATCATATACACGACAGGAACACGTAGGTAAATGGAAAGAGAAAGCTAAATTAACATACTAGAGCCAGAAGAGAACTTGAATGAACACACAATAAAGAAAACTAGGAGAGAAATATAATTGAAGAGAGAGAAAAGTGAACCAGAGGTGGATAAGTGAGTCGGAAGAGAAGCAGCTAAATAAACGCAGAAGGAGAGCCAGAAGAGAAAATCAAATGAAATGAAAAAAGAGCCAAGAAATAGTTAAAAAAAAAAAAAAAAAAGCGCACACACACACCAGGCCATCAAAAGACACTAAAGAGAATCGGAAGAGAGAAGGCTTTATGAACACGCAAGAGACCAAAATGAGAAAACCAAACGAGCCCATTAAAGAGAAGCAGAAATGAAGGAGATTATAGATGATCAAAGTATAAAAACATTAAAAGGGACGAGGAATAGAGAATGAAGAGAACATAGAATAACGGGAGCAGAAGAGAGAGAGAGAGAATGAAAGGCACGGAGAATAAAGAGAAGGAAGAGAACAGAGAATAACAAGAGCCAAAAAAGAACATAAAGGGAACGGAGAATAAAGGAAAATAACGAGGACAGGGAATAACAAGAGGCAGACGAGAAAGACCCGAGCAAACCACACAGAAAGGAAACGAGGCGAAGCGGAAAGAATACCACTCCAGGAGACCCACTGAAGCCTCCTTGCCCTCGTCCTCACAGCCTTGTCTTTAGTCACAGAAACCCTTAACCATCTCAATCCGTCTGACGTCCTTGTTAGTTTAACCTTGATGTTACCAGGCGATTTTATTGAATGTAGAATAAGTTTGAAGTGCTGAAAGGGTTTATTAATAAGGCCCTGTCTCATCCTTCTGTTTCCCAAGCTCAATAACATCAGTATGAGATGGCAGGAATAAAATATAAAAGGACGTCCCCTTAGCTCATTGGGTTAAGCTCCTCAGAGTTGGACCTGATGCCCCAAGACGCCTGCCGTGGAATCAATGCCTTTGGGAAATATGATCGGTGAATGGCTGGAGTGGGATGGTGGTGGGGGAGTTCTGGAGTGGAAGATATGGGGAGCTTTGAGTAGGCAGGAGTGGATGGGGTGGAGGGTATGGGGAGCTTTGAGTAGACAGGAGTGGATTTTGATGGAGGTCCGTCGTCAAGGGGAAATGTCATTGGGAGAGGAAAGAGACACGAAGGACTGCGGATGCGGCTGAAATATTCTTGAGAGAGGGTAAATAGGCCTTTTGGGGGGGTCGAAAAAGAAACACTATTAGAACCTGCAACACTTTTTAAAAATTGAAAGTAAAGGGAAAAAATGGAAAGACAGTTCGAATTCCGTTCTTTTTCGATACCTGGACTCATTGCATAAGAGAGAGAGAGAGAGAGAGAGAGAGAGAGAGAGAGAGAGAGAGAGATTGTAGCCAGGAGGAGGGGAAAGAGTAAGAGTATTCAAGGTTTTCAATAACAGCGCAGAGGGTTGGCGGAAAGTAAAGGTGCTTACAGAAGGTGGTGACTCGTGTGTACCGTCGGCATCAGGGCCCGTACTTATAAAAACTACATCATATTTAGGTGAAAGTCATAAATGTGAGGCTTAGGGAGCACCTCATCATAACTAAGTCGAGACTTTGTTAGGTTGAAGTCACAAGCTGCTGAGTTAGCGGTTGGCGCTGCGTAGCAATTGAGAGTTTCGAAAAATGAAGAAAAATCTAAGAAAACAACAGAGAAAAGATGCTACAAAAAATCAGAAATTACTACGATATTTTCTTAAATGTTTTCAGGGTAAAGTAAACAGATTAATGTCATTTTTGAGGAATTATTAATTTACCACTTTGTGTTGTGGACGAGGACATGTTGCCTCTCCACACCACCCTGTAAACAAACACCACCACCGCCACCCAAGCATGGAGAACTCCAACAATGTAACAAGCAAACGTTCCAGAAAGCAAAATTGGACCCCCGATGCCACATATAAGCTGGCACAGTTGTATCTTGAGAACATACACGTGCTGAAGGGGGTTAAAGCCTTGTTTCTTGCCGTTGGTCTTGTTAGTGTCTCCCGCACCAAATCGGTCACAAAAATTATGCCTGCACGGTCCAAACGATATCTCTTGACCAGTTCTGCATCACTTAGCTCGTTAAGCACATCTTTCCTTTCACGAAAATGTCTTGGTTGACGCTGGCGAATTTGTTGTTGTTGTGGTGCGGCGGCCATCTTTACTGTTATGATCGAGTCATAAGCCGCGTCCGAAGCGCTATACCCACTCGGGAGGGGTCTTAAGCTATGACTCAGTTTAAGTCGAACATAAGGACTTATGACTCGCTCCTATGAATTTAGGACAGACTTTAGCCCTATGACTCAGTCTTAGTGTTTTATAAGTACGGGCCCAGAGGTCCTGTCGCATCTCGTGCTTTTTTTTCCCCTTGAACTTTAAATAATAGTCGTGAGTTCACAATAATCGACGCTAATGACAGTGTTGAATAAAAAAATGTCGACTGCTTCTTATTACCCTCTCTTTTCGAAATCCATGAAGCGAAATGCTGGAGATGATGATAGGACTTGGCGGGTGTATTTTCAGTGGATAGAGTACATCACGAAGGTTTGGCGAATACATTGCTGAAAAGGCGATTGATAAGTCTACAAAGAGGGAAAGCAGATAACAGGAAGGCGAGAGAAGGGCTTGAGAAAGTGGATGGACTGAGGGATGATGTAGATGAGACAGTGGGATAGAGACCGTAGAAGTAATGAGAGAATAGAACAGCCAACAAAGGGTGACTAAGTAAATACAGGTAATGAGAGCAGAGAGCAACCAAATAAAGAATGACAAAGAACGACAGGCAATGAGGGCAGAAAGTATCTAAATACAGTGACAAAGAAAGTGCATGTAGCCAGACAAAAAGTAACAAAGTACTGGTAATGAGAGGGTATTGAGAGCAGAGAGCAACTAAAGAAAGAGTTACGAGGACAGTATAGGGAATGAGAGGGGAGAGGAGCAGTACAAAGAAAAGGGTACAGTGCCTGCAGCGACGGGAGGCGCAGAGAGACGCAAGTACTGAAAGGGAGAGGTGCAGGGTGGGTATGTTGTGCTGAGAGAGAGGGGGAGAGAGTGTGTGTATGTGTGTGTGCGTGCGTGTGTGCCGAGAGATGAAAGAAGTAGACAGGATCGGAATCAATGAAGGAGAAACTATTCCAATTAACAGAGTGGTTCAGGTCATAGGATTGTGTAAGAGGACATTAATTAAACCGTGTCATCCCCTGTTTTTTTTCCTGCCTACCTTCAGGCAATATATTTTCAGCTTAGTGAGAGACATTAGGTCTTGAAAGGTTTAGCGGAGACTGCTGTTAATCCTGTTACAAAAAACGATCTCGCCAAATCTTAACAAAAAACATATGATGTTGGTGGCAGTAGTAGTAGTAGTAGTAGGTATGATTACTGTTATTATTATTATTATTATTATTTTACAACCACAACAAAAAAGATATGGTGATGTTGTTGGCAGTAGTAGTAGTAGTAGTAGTAGGTATGATAACTATTATTATTATTATTTTTTTTTTTTTTTTTACAACAACTACTACTACTACTACTACTGCGGTATCATCATCTTCAGCAGCATCAGCAGTAGTAGTAGTAGTAGCAGTAGTAGTAGTAGTTGTAATAGTAGAAGTAATTGTAGTGTAGTAGTAGTAGTAGTCACCCCAGTCTCATCTGAACGTGAAATCAGTGGACTTCAGACACAAGTTGTCCCCATTCCAGCAGTTCACCATCTTCCTTTCGGGGGATAGAGGGGGGACTGAAGGATATTACAAAAGACCCTCTGACTGAATGGCTTAAAACGCAGGCTATAGAGAATCACATTTATGTAAATTAATGACGCAATTAGGGGGAAATGAGACTAATTAACTCTGGTGATTTTACGCTCTGTGAGCTGAGAAAAATCGCCTGGTCTCAGTAAGAACAAAATCCTGGGCTCGTATTCTCGTTGGCTAAGGAAGCTCCCTAACACCTAATCCTTAGCGATTTATTTTTATATATAAGTTATGAATATTTTGTATGTTATCTGTGCAAAATAAGGCGATATTGGAAGATTTTTTATAAAACAGAAGACGACAGCAAGGTGTAATGAGCAAAATAAATCGCTTAGGAAAAGGTGTTAGGGAGCTTCCTAAACCGACGGAAATACGGGTTCTAGAGTTGTCCCGACGAAAAGAGAGTTAATGATGATGATATTTATCAGCTGGTAATGTTGACGCCATTGTTCTCGTAGGGTAAAGAGTCTCCCTTGCACTTTTTTCTTAGCGATTAATTCTCCAAACTACCCATTAATATACTTTTTCTCTCCTTGTAAATTGCATGAATAACACACAAGAATAGAGTCACGGAGTACAATCAGAAATAAACTGGTATACTAGTGAGCCTTTATTCTTTGCTGCGTGAACTCGTCTAATGCAAACTGGAACAGAATAATGAGTTGTTCCGTTTATGAAATGGTTAAGTGGAGGGTAGAGGACTTAGGGTGTAAATCTAGATTCTGTGAATAAAGGAAATGAGTTCAAGAGACAGGATATGGAGTGGAAGATCACAGTTAGTTATAAGTTTTACTGATGCTCAACAGGGTGCAGAAAAGGAGGGCACAGGAAGGTAGGAAAACACCTGTCTACAGTTGAGAGAGAGAGAGATCAAGGAAACGTAGAGAGGAAGGGGGGGGGGACATAAACTGAGCATGGCAGAAAAGAAGGAACACGCAGATAGAGATAAGAAGGCACAGGCAGAGAGGAAGAAAGAGCACATAGATATAAAGATGTAACAGAGTGATATAAGAGAGGCACAGCGAGGCAGGAACAACACAGTGATACAGAAAACAAGGCACAGAGAGGAGACAGGAACACTTGAATATGTGAGACACACTGTGAATAATGGATGAGTGGATGAATTCAGAGGAAGGAAACATGGAGGTACAGAAGAGGCCTGGAGAAGAAAGATCACACAAATATATAGGAGGCGCAGAGAGGAAGGAGAAACGAGGAGTTGTAGAAGCAGAGAGGTAGAAAAGAGGAAGATACGCAGGGAAAGCGTATAAAACGAGAATGGAAGGTAGAGAGAGAGAGAGAAGGAGGGAGAGAGAGAGAGAGAGAACAGGTATGAATGAAGAACTGAGAAGTATAGGGGAAGTACAGTGAGAAAATAATTCAGAGATGAAGGTGAGACACAGATAATGAGGTAGGGAGAGGAGAGGGGGGAAGTAAAAACACAGATATATGCGAGGTTCAGAAAGGAAGGAACAGAGAGACAGAGAAGACACAAAGAAGTGAGAAATAGAAAACGAGGAAGAATACTGAAATATAGGAAAGACACAGCAAGAAGAGGAAATTCAAAGAGAGGAAAGACGGAGAGAGAGAGAGAGGGAGGAAAGAAAGGCAGAAAGAAGAAGGATGCAGAGATGAAGTAATGACACACGTAAAGATGAGACAGAGACAGCAAGTAAGGACACTAAGAGATAAATGCAAGACAGAGGAAGGAAGGAAAACATAAACGAGACACCGAGGAAGGAGCACAGAAGCACGGAGAAGTCACAGAAAGGAAGACAGGCCACAGGCTCGAAGGTAGGGCACAGGGAATGGGGCGATGGGAGGGGTAGGGTGGAGGGGGACAGGGAGTGAGGGAGACAGCGACAGCCACGACATAATCAAAGAGAAGGTCGTGACAGCCTTTCTACCGCACTGCGACCGGGAGGAGGGAGAGAAAGGGGTAGGAGTAGGGAGCATTTGAGGTAGGAGGAAGGACGACTAGGGTGAAAGGTGGAAGGAAAATGGATAAAAGGTAGGTGGAAATGGAGCAAAAGGGGTTGGAGGAGGGAGGTTTAGGGCAGAAGGAGGGAGGGGGAAGTACTGAGAAGGGTGGAAAAGGGGTAGGAAGAGAGCAGGAAAATAGGAAAAGGGTAAGAAGAGGGTAGGGATGTTGGAAAAGGGTAGGAAGAAGGTAGGAACTTAGGAAAAGGTTAGCAATATAAGAAAGGGTAGGAAGAGAGTAGGAATCTAAGAAACAGGGTATGATGTAGGTAGGAATGAAGGAAAAAGGTAGGAAGAAAGTGGGAACATGGGAGAAAGGTAGGTGGAGAGGGGAAAGTGCTCAGAAGGTAAGAGGGAATGCCGGAAAAGAGCTTGTAGGAGCGTAGTTATTTATCATGGAGAAACAGAGGTAAAAGGAAAGAATGACGGGGAAAGGGCATAGGGATAGAGAAGAGAAAAAATAAAATTGGGGAGGCAGTGACTTTGGAGGAGGTTGGGACTTTGAGGAGGAGTCAGGGAATTTGTGAAGGGAAGTTTGGAAGTGAGCGGAAAGAGGTGTGGAGTATATGGCAAGACGATGACGAAAAAAAGGCAAGTGTAATAAAGAAGACAGCAGAAAGGAAAGAGGAAAAGGGAACGTGAAAATATGTATCGGAGAACTGGTGAAAAGGTGAATGGGTGTAAAAGGAGGAATTTGGAATAAGGAGGGAGAATAAGAAAATACAGAAAAGTGTGAAACGGAGGAATAGGAGTTTTCTCTCTCACATAATGCCTTTCATGGCCGTGCGACTAGTCATTCTTGCCGGAAATATATGGAGAGATTAATCTAGCCACTGACCCTTACACCATGCAATATTGGTGCAATGCCATGTGTAGAAATAATGAAAATGGTTGTTGTTATTATTATTCTTGTAGTTTTTGTTATTATTGTTTTTGTTATGTAATTGTTGTTGTTGTTGTTGTGGGCAAAGGCTCATTTGAAACATGAACCCAGTGGATTGCAGGCTTAAGTTGATTTCCTGCAGTCCACCATCCTCTTTGTGGGGGGTGGGGGATAGGGAAGTGGTTGAGGGACGTTTGTATAACCTGGTAGTGGACCCGCCTGATTATATCGGTGCCACCACATGATGGCGTCCCTCTCCAGCACAAAATTAATAGAAGTGGTGAAGAGGAAGAGGAGAGTAATGGAAGGAGGGAAGAAGGAAAAGAGAGGTGATTAGGAGTGATTGGTGGAGGGGGAAGGACTGAGGATTAGCGATGGAGAAACAGGAATGAGAATGATTGATGGCGAAACGATACTGAGGAGTAAAGACGGGAGGGAGGAGGAGGATAACGTTGAGGGTTGAAGATATAAGGAAGAAGGAGAGAGAGAGAGAGAGAGAGAGAGAGAGAGAGAGAGAGAGAGAGAGAGAGAATGATGGTAAGAGGGTTGAAATGACAGAATGAGGAAGAAAACTGGTGAAGGCATGAGAAGAGGTAGAATATGAAAGAGAATGAGGTCAGAAAGATAAACGAGATTAGTAGGGTAGACGAAAGCATAAAGGAGCCAAGGACAGTAATAGTGAAGAACAGCGGGTCATAAAATGCGATTATCTTCTCTAAGCTGCACGTAGTGGTGTGGAGGAAGCAGAATAACAATAATAATAATAATTATTATTATTATTATTATTATTATTATTTTTATTATTATTATTATTATGATGATGATGATTGATGATTGATGATGATGATGATGCCCGTGAGTGGCATTACACGAGCAATACACTCCAACCACCCCTCAGGTGGAACCCAGGTACCAAAAAACAATACCAGAAATTTAACTGTGGTTTTTAATGGATAAAACTTTAAATTCCTTCCAGTGGCGGGTTATCAGAACAGAAGAAAGAGGGAGTAAAAAGGCTGATATAGAAAAAAAAAAGAAGAGGACAAAGGTCAGAAGTGAAGAAAATGAACCAGGAGGGGAAATAAAGAAGGGAAAAGATAAAAGGAAAAATGTCAGAAGGGAAGAAAAGGGGACAGGAAAGGCGACTGAGAGAAGAAAACAAGAAGGTAAAGAAATCAGGGCCCAAAAGACAGATATAGGGGAGAGAGAGAGAGAGAGAGAGAGAGAGAGAGAGAGAGAGAACAGAAGTACAAATACCAAGGAGGAAGGAAAAGCTGCATCGTGAGCGAGCTAGATAATGTTACGGCCGCTTGGGGTGCATTAGTGGCGCCCCAAGACAGCGATGACTACACCCTCTGCTTCCCTTGTAATGGCTTGATCTATGCGTGGCCGTCTCGCATGGGGGGCGGGGGAGGGCGGGTCTTTTGCGGTGGGGGTTTTTCGCGGGCTTGGTGACGTCTTTTTCTTTATTACCTCCGCTGGCGAAGTTGGAGGATTTTGTTTGTTCACCCGTGCCTGTTTGTGTGTTTGTCTTTTTGTGTACAAGATATCTCAAATTATCGGTATCGGATTTCAGTGAATTTTGGTGGATTAGTGGCCATTAGGTCAAAGAATAGTTTTTGTGATTTTGAGGCGAATTCCGTCCCGGATACAGGAAATAATAAATTTTATTGGAGTTTTATGTTTGCGCTCTGTGAACCGTATAGTAGGGCAGAATAAGACTGTAGAATTAAGGGACTATATGAGGTCGTAAAAGTATTAGTCTGGTAGGAAAGTGAAAATGAAACAGTAAATCGTAAATTTTATTGGCGTTGACGGAGGTATGCGCTCTCTGTTTTCTAGTGCGTGCTTTTATCAGATTCAACTTCGGGGTGGAAGACGTATGTAAGATATTCACGGAAGAGATAAGCGCAGCGTGTGAGGCGGTTTGTGGAGTGAGGAGGAGATGCAAGGGTGTGCAAGGGACAGCATGGTGGAATGATGAGGTGAAACGAGCTGTGGAACAAAAGAAGAAGGCATATGGTGAATGGTTGGCGAGTAAAGGTAGGGGAGAAGATGAGAGAGAGAAGAGAGAGGTATATGTGAGCTGGAGAAGGGAGGTTAAGAGACTGGTGAAGGAGAGTAAGAAGAAAGTGGATGAAGAGTTTGGGAGGAATCTGAGTGTGAAATGGAGGGAGAGTAAGAAATTGTTCTGGAAGGAGGTAAAGAAAGTAAGGCAGTGTGAAAGGGAAAATAGTAGGGGAGTGAAAGATAGGAATAATAGATTGTTGGTGGAGAAGAGAGAGAAATTGAGGAGATGGAAGGAGCACTTTGAGGATTTGTTGAATGTAGAGAGTGAGAGCAGTGTGAGTATAAGTGGTTGGGGAATGGCTGGGAGAAGGAGAGATGAGAGGAGGGAGGAAGAGATCAGTAGGTCGGAAGTAGTGGAAGCGATGAAGAAGATTAAGCTGGGAAAGGCCCCAGAAATTGATGGAGTGTGTGGTGAAATGCTTAGGTATGGGGGTGAGATTGTTGTGGAGTGGATATGGAAGTTGTGTAGATTGGCTTGGGAAGAGGGAAGGGTTCCAGAGGACTGGAAATCAGGTATAATTGTTCCTCTGTACAAAGGAAAAGGGGAGAGAGAAGTATGTGGTAACCATAGGGGTATTTGCCTTCTTAGTGTGACTGGTAAAATATATGGTAGAATACTCATTGATAGGGTTAGGCATATGACAGAGGAGCTAGTCGGAGAAGAACAAGGGGGCTTTAGGAAGGGAAAAGGGTGTGTAGATCAGATATTTGTTCTAAGATGTTTAGTGGAGAAGTATCTAGAGAAGGGAAGGAAAGTGTATGCTGCCTTCATGGACTTGGAGAAAGCTTATGACAGAATAGATAGGCAAGGTATGTGGAAGGTATTAAGAATATATGGAGTGGAGGGGAAATTGTTGAGTGCTGTGAAGAGTATGTACGAGGGAGCTAGGGCTACGGTGCGAGTGGATGGTGAGCTGAGTGAGTTCTTTGATCTCAGTGTGGGACTGAAACAGGGGTGTGTAATGTCTCCATGGCTGTTTAATATATATATGGATGGGGTTGTAAAGGAAGTACAAGGTAGGGCAGTGGATGTGGGGGTGGCCCTAATGAATGAGGGTGAGATTTGGAAGCTTCCGGTGTTGCTGTTTGCTGATGATACAGTATTGTTGAGTGAAGATGAATGGGAGTTGCAAGGTTTGGTGAATGAATTTGGGACAGTGTGTAGGAGGAGGAAGCTGAAAGTTAATGTAAACAAAAGTAAAGTTATGGTGTTTGAGAGGAATGAAGTCACAGAGTGTGCAGTGAGGTTGGATGGTGAGGATATGGAGAATGTGAGTGCATTCAAGTACTTGGGTAGTGTGATGAGTAAGGATGGAACTTTGGGGGATGAAGTACGTGAAAGGGTACAGCAGGGAAGAAAGGTTGTCGGTACACTGAAAGCAGTGATGAGAAATAGGGAGGTGAGTATGGAAGTTAAGAAGTCACTGCATGATGGTATTGTGATCCCTACCCTGACGTATGGAAGCGAGGCGTGGACATTGCAAGAGGGGAACAAGTCAAGAGTGAGAGCAGTGGAAATGAGTTACTTGAGAGGAGCATGTGGAGTGACGTGGAGGGACAGGTTGACGAATGAAGAAGTGAAGGAACGTTGTGGGGTAGATGTGGATGTGGTTGAAAAGATTAGGAGAAATACACTGAGGTGGTTTGGACATGTGGAGAGAATGGAGAATGAAAGACTGACTAAGAGGGTGTATGTAGGTGAGGTGGAGGGAGGGAGAGGGAGGGGTAGACCGAGGATGAGGTGGAGGGATGGAGTTGAGAGGTATATGAGGGAGGGGGGGGTGAGTTGGGGGGAGGGTAGTCGAATGGTGGGTGACAGAGTGACTTGGAGGCGTTTTGTCTGCGGCCACCCTTTGCGGGATTAGGGCGTCGGGCTATAGATAGATAGATAGAACTTCGGGGAGATCCCTTGTACCGAACAGGATTAATGAAAGGTTTATCTAACCCTTCCAGCCCGAAGTATCAGTCCTGAGCTGGGTAAAATCGTCTACGTATAGTACTCGGTTTGAAGGGGTTGATGGGTTCCCTGTCTTAATGGTGTGATTTGTGTTTTCGTGTTGACATCAGATTACACACCTAGCATGAAAGTCTAATTCATTAACCCATAGACTTTGAGAGATTTCCAGTGGCTAATAGTCGTCTGGCGTTAGCAGAAGGAAAAATAGGCAAGTCCTCAACCAAGAGATGACTTAGATGTTGGGAGTGCAACAGTGATTGTGGAGAAAGTTACTGAGTGTTGTTGGAAAGGTACCCGTAACAGAAACAGCAGTTATAAAGAAGACGAAAAATATTTAAAAATGTGTGGTGGATGGTTAAAAAGGTGGTTGTTGGGAGCGGCAAAGGATTAATATTGTACACCAGATGGACTGAGGTAGTAGAAAAATCATGTGAGTAGGATTGTAATGTATTTAAGGCATTCATGTTTCTGGAAAAATGTATACGGTAATGTAAAAAGAGAAGGATGATGGGAGGATTTGCATATGTATGGTGTGGATGGAAAATATGACGAATGCTGTAGAGTTTCTGTGGTAGCAGTGATATATGTGTGAGTGTAAGTGGGTGTCTGAATGAATTATTAGTAGTGGAGAGAGGCATGGATGTGTGATGTCACCATGGCTGTTCAATAAGCATAAGTGGAGTGATGAAGGTTAAAGCTGGGGCTGGAGAAAGAGGGATGAGGGTGATGATTAGTGGTTAAAGCTGGGGCTGGAGAAAGAGGGATGAAGGTGATGATTAGTGGTGAAAGGTGGAATATCTGAAATCTGATGTCTGGAAGTGATGCACTCGTATAGCTTGATAATAGTAAACTGGATATTTGCAGACAGGTGCAGAGTTTTGTAATGTGAACGATTTAGTTTGAAAGTAAATAAAGATAAGAAAAATATTAGCTGTTGACATGGATTATGACATTCAGTGTAACATGGTTGTGTAGGGAGACGATTGCAGGAACCGAGAGGAAAATGAGCACTCACTAAAAGCCTCCCAAACGCTGTAAGCACTATACAGAAGGAAA
Organism: Coenobita brevimanus; assembly: GCF_032717465.1. Classification (NCBI taxonomy): domain Eukaryota; kingdom Metazoa; phylum Arthropoda; class Malacostraca; order Decapoda; family Coenobitidae; genus Coenobita; species Coenobita brevimanus. Next base: position 5,535,465 of record NC_136975.1, on the reverse strand, counting down.
AAAAAATAGCTGATTCTATGAAGCTCTTGATAGGAAACAGAGGTGTTAGTATGAAGTCTGAAAAAGATTGTACTGAATATAAAGGTGTGTTTGTGCCACTTTAACGTGTAGGTGAGAAACTTTGATATGACAGAGTGCATAACCAACGAGTAAGAGTAGTGGATGTGGGACTGCAACGAAATGCGTGTGGACTGCGAAGATCTGTTTGGCTAATATGCAGTTTGATTCTTGAAAGATGTGGAGTGAAGAAGTTGGTTTATACTACGCAGGAGAGTATGTACTTAGGTGATTTACTCATATGGGTAGTGGATGAAGAAAGACGAACGGATGTACGTGAGTGGGCTTGAAGGTGGAAGGAGGCGTGGTAGACCAGAAAGAAGGTGGATGTATCGGCTAAGTGAATGTGTGAGAAATTGAGGCATGGAAGTTGAGGAAGCGAGGGAATTGACAGGGAATCGAGTTCACTGGATAAGGTGTGTATGGAGAAGCGTATACGAGGAATTTATACAACTTTTTAAAATTGATTGTCAGCGAAATGCATCTCTAACAAAAATATACAAGATAATCCATACTTAATGCTCCTCTTCCATCCCGCCAGCCTATTTCTCGTGTGTTGTGGGGACGACTTGGTAAATGTAATGAATGTTCCATGTGTCGTATATTCATTTCCTACCCCTACTGCCACACCCACGCCCACACCCACACCAGCAGAATGAGCCGTCCCCGCAACATAAAATACTGTCAATTGAGATTCTAGTGCAGCGCTATTTATGGGCCACCCTGTTACGTATATGGTTAAGTTGGTGAAGTGATGGCAGGATTCCGTGGGCCTGCATGGTATGTGAATAGATGTTTGGCTCCTTTCCCTGGTATGCTATTGATAGTTTTCCCACTTTGTACTTTTCTGTCTGTTATCGATCCCGTCTTACTCCATCTTTAGGCGGGAAAGGTTCAGCACAATGATGATGGAAGTGATGATGATGATTTTCATTTTATTATTATTATTATTATTATTATTATTATTATTATTATTATTATTAATTATTATTGTTATTATTATTATTATTGTTATTATTATTATTTATTATTATTATTATTATTATTATTATTAATTATTATTATTATTATTATTATTTATTCATCCATCCATCCATCTATCATCCAATCCTACGTTGACGCATGAGAAGCTTAGGAGCCCGGGGCTAGGCAGTTGGTCCTGACATTTAAGATGAGAGTGACCAACCTCACTCATCCCTGAGTGGCATTACATGAGCAGTAAACCCCAACCACCCCTTGGATATAAACCTTCACCGGCTCAATCTGATTGGAGCACAATAATTACCCACTAAACCACCAGGCGCCAAAATTTGGTTATATGGTTACCACCCAGCGTAGTAAATAGTTTCCTGGTACAGGAAACCATTTGGCTTGTCACTCAGTGTAGTCACCCATAGGCAGAAGAAAGAGGAAAGAATGAAGGAATGAAAGACAGAAGAGGGAGTGTAAAGTCACTCGTAGGCAGAAGGACGAGGAAAGAATGAAGGAAAGAAAGATAATAGAAGATGGGAAGGAAGGAAGGATGGAGGAAAGGACAGGGCAGACACCCGAGAGCAGCACTACATTGAGTGAGTGGATGGTGAGCGCCCCCACCTACCACATAGCGTCCCCACCTACCACGTATTATTATTATTATTATTATTATTATTATTATTATTATTATTATTATTATTATCATCCCTTCGTGGCATTTTCGTAGTTGTCAAGGCGTAACAACTACCAACCCAGACTCACTCTCATGTCCCTCACATTCCTTTCACTTTCACCCCTGCAGCCGCACTGGGGATGAAAATAGAGGAGACAGTCATCCTCCCTTTCTTCCACTTTTCCTGTTTAGCCCAAGTAATGACCTATATTTTCTTATAATTAGTGGACCCTTCTCACGTGAAGTGCGGAGTGTCGTGCATGAAGGGGAAGGTCTGTTTGTTCATAGTCACTTTTATATTTTATCTCAGTGTCTCCTTCTTACATATTTTTGCTCGTAGTCTTATCTGTTTTTACTCATTATTTCATTTTTATGTATGTTTCATCATAGTCTCTTTCACATTTATTTTTGCTTATGGTCTCTCTCATTTACCGTATATTTTTTGCGTATGGTCTTGCTCTCATATATTTTGCCCATAGTCTCTTTTATAGTTTTGCTCATAGTCCCGTTTTTACCGTATGTATTTCTGGGACTTGTTTATTCTATGCTTGCAGACGAAAATTTGATACTGTTCATTCAGATAAATAATAATAAAGTGAACAGTGACTCTTGTCTTGTTTCTGGGTGTTTGTATATACTTTCAGGAGTCTTTACTTGCACTAAAGAGGGTCTGTTTGCTTAGAGTCTTTACTGTATCTTTCTCGGACTTGATTTTTTGCCGTTGCTGAAATGATTATCGATGCAGTTCACTTCGATAAACAACAAGGAAGTGGAATGTAGCTCCTCTCTTATTTGTATATGTATGTATTTATTTTTACATGTCCCCAACTGTACTAAATATTACTCTTAAATCCCTTTCAACTCATCATTCGCAAACAACCACCCGTTTTAACTCATCTTTTCGTTCCTTTCATATTCATGCATTTTTATTATTTATTTTTGGAACTTTCTAATTGTGCTCAATATTACCTTCAGATATTTTTCAGCATATCTCCAGCACCCATCCCTTGCCTTTCACCCATCTCCTCGCTCCTCTCCTGTTCAGATCTGCATGGTTAAGGTCCCTTGATTGTATTTTTAGCTTTTTCTAATCGTATAAGATATTATTTCTTAACATCTTTCCGCCAAACACAAAAAGATCTCCAATACACGTCCCCTGCAATTACGTATATCTCTCGCCCTTCTCTTCCTTCGTTGTATTCCGTCATGGTATGTCGTGTTCTTTTATAGTCCCTCGATTATACAAACGAACTGACGATTATACACACCGAGATGGTTTCGTATCCACACAAACAACATCAGTTTTTGAAGTTATAATTGACCCGCCTGCTGTATGTATTTGTGAAACTCGCCAATCGCCTATGACAGTATAATTTCTTTCCATCCATCTGTTCAACCATCCACCTTATGCTTATCTCCATCGCCCCCTTCCTGAGTTTGCCTACCATAAAAAGAAAGAAATGAAGGGTGGAGCATATTAACCTAAAGCAGACAACAGATCCATGGACGTGATTGGTAGTAGACGTATCTTCCTATCTCTCAACCCTGTTTCTTATCTCTCCCTTCTACGTCTCTTATAATTTTCCTTCCACTTACCGTAATTCATTAACTACTTTCTTCCAACTCAGCCTCCCTCACGCACTCACCACTTTCCCTCCATATAGCTTCACTCATTCTTCACTCTCCCCTCACCCTTATTTACCACTTTAATTCGCGTCATCTCCACTCACTCACTCACCACTTAGTCACTCACGCTTTTGCCGTTTCCTTCCACTATCCCTCACTTACCCACACACTCAGTACCCTTCTTCCATTTAGCTTAACTCATTCCCCACTCTCTTTCCCTTTACCTTTACGTATAACTCTTACTTCCCTTCACTCATCTCTTATTCAATCACCACTCTCCCTCCATTTAGTCTCACTGTCTCCCCGTCCCTTCACTCACACTCCCTCCCTCCCTCACAACTCTACTTCACATATCCTTCTTTGTTCCGATTCCCAAACTATCCTGATGACGCCAGAGTTCGTTAAGTGCTACAGGGAAATTATGGTTTCCTGAGAGTGGGTCGTCTTTTTCCTCTCACTCCTTTCTCTCACCACTCCTCTCATCCTTTTGATTCATTCACTCTCAGCTCTTAATCCTCTCGTTTTAATGACATCCTTGTATGCTGACTATTTTCTTGCTGCTTCTGCTTATACTGTTAAACCTTCTAGCCAAATGTACTTCACGTAGGTACTTCGTTTCCCTCAGTTCCACCCCCTTTCGTTCCCTGGGATGAAGGCCCATGTTTCGCAATCTTGTAACACCGTAGGCCTCGCTGTTTCTTCACGTACGAGCATCCCCATCTTCTCTTGCAGCGTCCTTCATTCTTCATAATCTAGTTTAGTTACACCCTTCTCACCCGTTTCTTACTCATCATTCCTCTCTGCTTGCTCACTCCACATAACCTCTGCCACGGATCTCTCTTCACAGTTACTTCACTCGCCCTTTTTCGCACTCTCTAACTCACCATCCTTTACACTCACCCCACGCACCTCCTCTTCATCCCCACTCACCCCCATGCACACACACCTCCTCCCCCCTATTATCTGCTCAGACTCACCCCGCTCTGCCCACCCCACACGGCACACTCCGCCCAACCATCATCCATCTTTCTGTACACCCTCCTTACCCCCTACACACCTCCACTCAGGCCCACACTCACCTACCCCACCCTCCCCATTCACACTACCCCTTCTACCGCACTGTACATACCCAATCGTACCCTCACCCCCACCCCACCACATCCCCTTCCCTCTCCTATATTCCCCCACTCATCCCCACAGTCAGCCCCCAGTCACATACCTCTCTGTAATGAATGCGTAATTAAGCCAGCGTAGCATAGTAGCCAAATGGAGTACTTGGCTCATTGGTTACGTGGCAGACTGGGATCCCGCGGGGCCTGCGTTCGATTCCCCCCGTGGCTGTGATTAATCTCGTGTTGCATCTCATTTATCGCCCCCCCCCTTCACACACACACACACACACACACACACAAAACCTACCCCACTTACTACACAGTTCCCATACTCACATTCTCAGTTTTCCCTCTCCCCCTCCCCCACTCACCCTCCGTACTCTTTACACATCCCACTCACCTTACACTTTTTATCAACACATCGACTCACTTCCCATTTTTTGAACTATCCCAACCCACCTTTTGTTCACACTCCACTCGTTTTCGCCTCCTTACATCCCTCAAGTCCCTAACACCCCAACGCTCCCCACTCCCCTTCTCAGCCTCCCACTCACCCTTCACGTCCCCGGCAGGTACCACAACGGTGCGGTGGTGCAGTACACGGGGAAGCGCGACGTGGAGGTGCGGACGTGGGAGGGTCGGTCGCACCTGGTGGTTGACAACGTGGGCCCGCAGCACTCTGGCAACTACACCTGTGCCCCGGAGAATGCCGCACCTGCCACCGTCACCGTCTACGTCCTCAGAGGTAAGGGAGAAACATAAGTAATTTTTTTGGTAACGGATGATGGACACAGGAAGGAAAAACAAATAAAAAAAACCATAAACCAGATTATAAGTGTCCTCCATTCATAAAAAAAAAAAAACTAATTTTTTTGTTAACGGATGATGGACATAGGAAGGAAAAACAAATAAAGAAATCCTTATACCAGATTATGTGTCCTCCATTCATAAAAAAATCTGTAACAGTTGGACTTGAACTGCGGTAGGTTTTTGCCATTAGCCTACGCGTGAATTCAGACCCCAAATATTCGGTGTAGAGCAGTAGGATATAAAGCAGTAAAAAGACTCTGTAGCATTTCGAGTATTTTGGTATCAAAGGCGGATATTACAGTGATTTAATTTGTGTTGTATTTAGTTTCATAAGCATTCCGACATGCCTAAAAAGATACCCTCACTCTTGACAATATGTTGTTCCGTGTGATTTTTTTTTTTTTTTTCATTTTTAATCTTAAGAAATAGGAAAAGTGAGGTGGAGGTTGTAATTATCGTCCATAGTGGTTATCTATCTAATCCTTGTGTAATCAGTAGGCAGTAATCTGTTGTAGCTAAAGATTGAGCAAGTAGTATCTTAGTAGGTCGTGTGAGTGTCAGAGGTAGCTTTCACGAATCCCATGACTTGTCGAGCAAAAACAATAACTCTGTCTATCATTGGTGCGTGGGATGATTGCTGGGCCTTGGGGATGCTGGGGGAAGGAGTAGATACAGTAGAAAGTAGAGCAGTAAGATTGGCTTAGGTTAGGTTAAGTTATGTCAGGTTAGGCCTCATGTTCTTCATCTCTTTCTCTATTTCCTCATCTCATCTCTCTCCACCATGTCCCTATCCCTTGCTGTTACCCTTAAACCCTATCTATCTCTCTCTCATGTCCTTTTCTTTGCATTATCTCATATATCCTCTCCCCTTCTTCAACTTTCCTTCTCTGTTTACTTCTCCCGTTTTATCCTCTCTCTCTCTCTCTCTCTCTCTCTCTCTCTCTCTCTCCTTTCCTTTCCTTTATTTCACATTTTCTTTCGTTTTTTTTTTTTTTCATCCCCACATACTTCTGCTCCTCCTCTCGTTTTCATGGTGTCTTCCTCTCATATTTCTTTCTCTCCTGCTCTTTTCAGTGTCATTTTTCATATCTCCTTTTCTTCGCCTCTTTTCTCTGCATCTTTTTCTCGTATTCTCACCTCTTGATGGAAGGCAATTTATCCCAATCAAGATAGTTGTGTTTCTCGCGTTTTTCTGGCGCATTCGTCGTGTCTCTCGTCTGCTTTTTAATTTTATTCTTTCTGTAATTGCGCAACTTCAGCATTTTTCACCTCTTCTTCATATCCAGTTTCTTCCGCTCATTCGCTACTTCTTTCCTCCGTTTTCAGTTTTTCTTTATTTTTCATTATTACTGACAGCTTGGGATTGTTCCTTTGACACCAGTCTCTCTCTCTCTCTCTCTCTCGTGCCTTTTTTTATCTTATTTCCATCGTTCTTGCCATTTTTCTTTTTCATTTTTTTCACTCCATCCCTTCTTTTCCATTTTTTTTTTTTTTTGTCGCTCCTCTTCCCTTTTGTTCAAGACCCGTTTTGTGTGTGTGTGTGTGTGTGTGTGTGTGTGTGTGTGTGTGTGTGTGTGTGTGTGTGTGTGTGTGTGTGTGTGTGTAATCCACTTTTCTTCCGTCTCCATTCCCTTCATATTCCATTCCTTCTGTTATTCTCCCTTTCCCTTTCAACTTACCCTTCCACCTTATTCATCATTCAATCCCATATCTTTTCATCCTGTCTCCTCCCGTGGCTCCATCCTTCCATCTCTTGCCCTTACCGTTTCTGTGTGGGCTTATATTTTCTCTATGTATCTCCCGCTTGTATATATATTTGTTTTTCTGGTCTATGTACTCTCTCTCTCTCTCTGTCTCTCTCTTTATTCTTGTCCGCTGCCTCTCACTCCTTATCGTCCTTCGTAATGCCTTGACCTTTTCATCCTCTCACCTTCCCCATTCTCAGATTTCAGTCTTTCATTTTTGTATCTCCCATTTCTTCTTTTCCTCCGCCGTTTTATCTTCTTTTTCAACCTCTCTTTCATCCTTTTTTCCTCCTCTGCTTCTTCCACTTTTTCTCTTCCATATTTCCTCCTTTCCAAATCCGTTTCTTTTTTTTCATTTCCTCCTCCGTAACTTCCTCTTTTCCTCCTCCGTTTCTTCATCTTTTTCCTCATGTTTCCCTCTTTTCCTCCTCCATTTTTTCCTCTTTTCCTTCATTTCACTCTCCTCTCTTCACGTCCCCACCTTCCTGCCTTGCCGCTCACCAACCTTCTCATCATTTTCCTCCTCCGAAAGATTTCTCCGATTCTCCTCTTCATCCATTCATCTCCTGTTTTCTTCATTTCCCTTCCCTCGCCTTCATTTCCTTCTCGTTTACCTCACCATTCCTTTTCGCACTGTATTCTTCCTTAGATTTCAATAGTCTTATCTTTTTCCTTTATATAATCATATTTTCTTCTTCTGTCTTTCTCTTCCTTTCCACACCACGTTCTCCCTCAGCTTTCAATGTAGTCTTTTCCTTTTTCTTTATTGAATGATAGTTTTTTCATCTCTTCCCATTATTTGCATTTTTTCTCACTTCTCTTTTCATCCACACATTCTCCCTTCCTTTCCCCCTCCTCATGTATCATTTCGTTCTTCACATGTATTTATTCACTTATTTCCTTCCTCCTCAAATATTTCTTTTTCTAATTTCCCTTCCTGTATTTCTGTTTTCCTTTCTCTTCACATATTCTCTCATTTTTCTCTTAATTATATACATAGTCTCTTTTGCTTCCCTCCTTTTTACATCTTTCTTTTCCTTTGCCTTCACATTCCACCTTGTTTCCTTGTTTCCTTCCTCTTCATATAGATTTCGTTGTTTCATATCCTGCACTTTCTTTTTCTTGTTTCATTTCTCTTTGCATCATTTCCTTCCTCTCAGCACCCTCACCCTTTCTTCTCTTCTTTCTGTTCATCGTTATACTGTCTTTCTCTTCCTTCTTGTTTAAATCTCTCCTCCTTTTCTCTTTCTTTTCTCCTGCATATTCTTTCTCCTCTCCTCTCCTCTCCAGTTACCTCCCCCTTTTAAATGTTTCCTCCGATATGTACCCCACAATTCTCTCTCTCTCTCTCTCTCTCTCTCTCTCTCTCTCTCCCACGTCGTTGTCCTAATATCTTTTCTTTCTTTAACTCCCCCAGGTCCAACTTTCATTTTCCTCTTCCTGTTTCAGTATCCCTTGTCTCCCCCCCCCCTTTTTTTTATTTTCTAGTTTTTACTCATTTTTTCGTTTTATTCCTCGATCTGCCCCCTCCCTCTTTTTTTTTTTTTCTGCCCCAATTCTCTTTTTCCATCCACTTGTTTTCATCACTTTTAATTTTATACTTTTCTGTCTCCTCCCCTTCTCTTCTTCGTCTTTCCTCTCTCTCTCTCTCTCTCTCTCTCTCTCTCTCTCTCTCTCTCTTTCAGGTACCCTAATTTTCATTTCCTTATCTTTTTCAACACCTTTTTTTTTTTTTCTTTATCTCATCTTCTGCTTTTTCCTCCCCCCTCCCGCCAACTATCTCACTTGTTTTCTTTCCCATGCTCCAGTCTCCTCTCTCTTCTTTCTTTCTTTTACAACTATTCTTTTTGCTTCTCTCTCTCTCTCTCTCTCTCGCTTTTGTTTTTCTCCTTCCTAGTTTCTCTTTCCTTGTCCCCTCCCCCTTTCTCCTCCCCCTATCTCTCCTCCTCCTCCTCCTCCTCCTCTCTGTTTCCTATTCCTTTCTCTGTTTCCTCCTCCTCTCTCCCTCTTATGTTTTCCTGCTCCCTCAGCTACCCCCACCGACTCATAGGGTGTAGTACTGCATATTGTTTTCCATCCTTCTATGTTTCTCCCCTCTCATTTTCTTCGCACTCAACGCGTCACATTTTCTCTCTTCTCCCCTCTCTCTCTCTCTCTCTCTCTCTCTCTCTCTCTCTCTCTCTCTCTCTCTCTCTCTCTCTCTCTCTCTCCTCTTCTGTCCCTCTCTTTGCTTTCCTCCTCCTACCGCTGCCCCCACGACTCCATTGTAGTTAGGGTGTAGTATATTGATGGCTCTCCTTCGTGACCCGACTCCGGCCCTCCACTCCTTCCCTCTCGCTTTTATTACTGTGTGTACGTGCTCTCTCACACCCTGTCTTCAAGTGTGTGTGTGTGGGGGGGGGGTTGTGTTTATTTTTAGGGGACAGTTAGCGTATTATGAAAGAACGCATGAAACATTGTACGTGTGTCATTGGCCATCATCTTAACATTAACACAATCTTGACAAGCATGCACGTAACAAATAATATTGTTTTAATATTGTAAATACGTATCGTACTTTTCTCATGTAAACTCCCTATTTTCGGGATGCCAGTACTTTCTGCAAACTGAATGTAGTCCCAATATTGCAGACTGTAAATATGCATTGCAGCCAACTCACTTTTTATTTCCTGCAACACTGGGTACTTCCTATAAAATTGTTGCATCACTTTCTGCACCTTTCGTCGACATTTGTTAAAGCTTTCAATTGATAAACACTTGTTGCAATCATTCTTCATGCATTCTATAAATTACCCATTACACTACCTTCTGTTAACATAGGTTGCTTCTCTCATAGTTACTTATTGCACTGTCTTTTGTTAACATTGTTTGCCTCTCTTATAGTTACTTATTGCACTGTCTTCTGTTGACTCAGGTTGCCTCTCATAGTTATTTACTGCACTACCTTCTGTTAACATAGGTTCCTTCTCATAATTATTTCAGTAGATTACACTTACGATAGCTCTCATTCCACGTTTCTTAAGCACTTATTCCAGGCTCACGAGCACCTTTTGTAAACTCTTATTTTACCCCCTACTCAGTACCTGCTTTTAACACTTATTATAGCGGTATCGGTTCTCTTTGTAAACCTTTATTCCAGCTCCTATGAAACCCTTTGTAAATAATTATAGAGAGTCACTGATTTTTGTGTGTATAGATTCTTTATTTACCATTCAGTACAAGCGCCACCACTTTGGGGAACGCTGTACATGAAGGCTAAAAAGGAAAGGGTACAGAAGATCAAAGGAATACATTGACTCACAGAAGGGGCACATCTAGTTCCTCGTTTTATTCAGTTTCTCGTTTTTTTCAGCTCCTCGATTTACACAGTTCCTCGTTTTTCAGGTCCTCATTTTATTTGGTTCCTCGTTATTCACGTCCTCGTCTTATTTATTTCCTCGTTATTCACGTCCTCGTTTTATTTATTTCCTCGTTATTCAGCACCACGCTTCATTCACTTCCTCGTCTCAGTCAATTTCTTTTTTTTAACACGGTTCTCCTCACAACAGCAGGAGAGCACCCGGCAGCCATGCAGCGAGGGGAGAGTTCCACCGCCGTACCCAGGACATCCTTCCTCTGTCTCCTCGCCCTCTCTTCCGCCCTCCTCCTTCTCGCCAGATGATGAGATGGACCGTGAGGAGGAAAATAACGACCGGCGGGAGGAGAGGGAGGAAGAGAACAGACTGGCGGAAGGGAGGAACGGGGGGAATCGAGAATTGAGGGACGATGGAAAAATGGCCTGCAAGAGAAACCCAAGTGGCCGGGGAGTGGGGGTGTAGGGGGGAGGGAGGAAAGAGGAGGAGGGAAACAAGAGGGAGGAGGAAAAGAAGAGAGCCAAGGGAAAGAGGAGGGAGAAGGGATAGAATAGAGAGTAAAGTAAGAGGGAAGGGAAAAGAAGACGGGTGTCTAGGAAGGGGAAGGAGGGAAGGAAGAGGGAGGGAAATGGAAAGAATAGGAGTGAAGAGATGAAGGGGGGAAGGGAAAAGAAGGGAAACAAGAAGGGGGAGAGGTGGAATAACCTATAAGGGTTATCAGAAGGAAAGGGATACAGTGAAAGGGAAGGGGGAACATAGAAAATGGTAAATACAATACCCACACTGAAACAAATAAGAGCGAGAAGGGATGATGGGTGTACATAAGTGCTCCCATTATCTTTCCTTCTTCTTCCTCCTCCTCCTCCTCCTCTTCCTTCTCCTCCTCCTCCTCCTCCTCCTCCTCCTCCTCCCGCCCAGGTTATCGTCTTCTCCACGGATAATGGGGAAGGTGGAGTGGGGAGCTGTCGCGTTTAAGGCCACAGGGGGATTATCATGGAAGTTTGTTTATGGGTAACGAGATTGCTGAGGATGGGGGAAGAGGGAAAGTTATGAGCATCTCTGTTGACGTGAAAGGAGGAACTGAAGAAAATCACCGCCTTTAATCTGGTGACGTACATTACAATTTTACCACCGTCGGGCGATTTTATTTAACTTATGAAGAGACCCTTATTTTTGTGGGGATTAATCAGGACTACAGATGGCCCCTTCAGTTTCAAAAATCCCTTTGCTGAATAAAATCGTCTGAATATACCAAGAAAAAAATTATACACCATCGGACTGAGACAAGACTAAAGACAAAAAGGAACCCAAGAAGTAAACCAACTTAGGAAGCGAAGGAAAGGAATACTAATCAGAAGACTCTAATTGTGCATATATATCTCTCAGGGTTGGCGTCTGGGTAATTCTCCTTTTATAGACGAGAGCCACAAATCCGGTAAAGCTCTAATTAAATCCTTCATCCTCCACGAAACTTAGGAAGAAATCAGTAACGTGCTGGACGCGGGTGGGAATGAATATCGGTTTGTGAATTGTAGTTGCTTTGTACAGTTACTACTTTATTGTCTTCGTAAATTGTGAATCCTATCAAATATATTGTGAACAGTTTTAATGGTGCAACGAGTGGAGTTTGAAGTATTCGTACAGAGAGTGTGAAGGATAAAGATTAATTGTTATCCTTGTCAGCACGGAATTATCTTTCCCCTAACGAAAGCCTCATAAACATTCGCTTCAGTCCGAGGCCTTTTTGTCGTTTCCAGTGGTGGTAGTGATGATGTAGCCTGAAAAACACTCGCCTCGTCTGCAAAAGGACCTGAGTTCGATATCCGGTCCGACTGGGGGCACGGTGGCTCAGTGGTAGAGCATCAAGCTCGTAATCGGGGGATTGCGAGTTCGAGCCTCGCCCGGGACTGCCGTGCTGGGAGTGGTAGCGCGCACCTGTAACCTAGCGGGGCTATATGATCCAATACAGGGTCTAGCTCGGGGGAACGCCATTTCTCCATTTCCGGTCCGACTACGGGACCTTTAGGCTGAGTCCTCTTTGGTCCCAGTCTGTTCGAACTGAAACAGGGACCTTGGGTAAAGTGATGGTTGCGTGTCGTAGTCTGGGGGAAGTGTTTGGGTGTTTTCCTTGTCACTCACACACGCTATCTCCAGACAATTTTATTCCGCAGTTTTGGAGAGACTTTGCGAACTGGAGAGGTAAAACAGATCCCTTCTAAACCCTTGTATTCCTAAATATCACACCCAAGCAGAAATAATACCGTCTGGTGGTTGGAAAAAAAATAAAGAAAGAGAGATTGGAAGAGGTAAGCTAATTGAAAGTGTTATATCAGCATGTACAGTATATATCAAACTGAACAGACTGAAAAACATAAAAATCTCAGCGTTGTTATCGCTTTTTCCCCTCCAGCGTATTTGAGGAGGGAAGTTAATGATGAAGGCTCTGGAAACTTCAACCACTGGAGTTTGGGTTCTGGCACAAAAGGAGGAATTCCTATTAGACCGACCGGCTAGCTGACCCACCACCAATTGAAGACGCCACAGTCACTCCGGGCCGCGTCATTCTGCCAGTCCGCCGCGTTTCGCCCCCCAATTAGTTATGTCAGAGCAGGGGCGTGATTGGCCTTGCCTCGTCTGCCTGCCACTCACCCTGCACCCTCTCACGTCACGCTGGATTAAAATTAGTTTATTATAGTCGAGGTAGCTAAGACGTGTGTCTCAGGCCGACCCGGATCTAGTGGAATTAATTTCTCCGCCACGTTGACGTCCTTTCTATATATATATATATATATATATATATATATATATATATATATATATATATATATATATATATATATATGTATGTATTGGTCGATTTATTTATTTCTGTTTCTATATTATTTTTTCTCAAGGTGATTTTATTAAGTTCAAAAGGGTGGTATGAGATATACTTCTCGTTGATTCCCCCGCCCCCTTTTTTTCTCTCTCTTTCGAGTTAAATCATTTGACGTTAGCTAGAATTTATTTGACCTACTTGTACTGAAGGGGTCAGCTCTTACATACTGGTGATGAACTTCATATACCAATTCGTTCATGGTATGTCCAGACGATTTCACTCTGTTTAGGAGAATATTTTTTAACTAAAGAGGTTAGATAAAGTCTTGTTTACACCATCACTACAAGACGTCTTCTAGAAGGCAAATAATCCGCCCAGAAATATTAGGAATAAAATACAATACTTCATCGAGTGAAGAGGTTAACTTTTAGATTCCAGTGATATACTTTACTGATTTTACTGACGGTGCCTCCAGACGATTTTATTCAGCTGAAGGAGAAAAATCAGAGGTTAATGGAGACTGATTTTAACCGCGTTGCTACAGATGGTCTCACCCGCGCTTAAGAAAATCGTCTGATGGTAGCAAGAACAAATTGAGAAAGTAGTCATTGAAATGAAAGAGATAAATTTATTCATAGCAGTGAGTCCCTAATTTCCTATCGTGTTGCAGTGTCAAATGTTTAGTGGATTTGTAGATTCTGGTGTCATACTTTATTGGCCTTATTTTTTGCTACGTACGGACGATTTTATTCAGCGTAGGGGAGCACTGGTGTAGAGAAAGGGTTAAGGAAAAATATCTAACCCATCCACTGGTAAAATTCTCCCCTGAGGAAAATGAACTCAAATGAAGGTGGCAAGAACGAACTGAAAACGTCATCATCACACTGAAAAGGTTAAATCTGTTCATTATAGCGACTGGTTGGACTTTGGCTAATGCGCGTCCACACCAAATACTTGCTGGTGCGGGTGGGAGTTTTGCATTACTGAAACTCATGCTTGTGGCCCCACTGGACGCGGGCAAGTGCGGGCGAGAACTTCAATTGGTTACAGTAATGCAGAACTCCTTCCCGCACCAGCAAGCGTGAGGATCCGGCCTAAGACGTGTTGTGGTCTCAGATCTAGGGAAATTAAGTCATATATTGCGGTGACATACTTCATTTATTTATTATTTATGCTGCTAACAGACGCTTTTATTTAGCTTAAACAACACTTCTGGAACAGGAGATGTTAGATGTATACTTTATGTACTTTCGCACTACAAGAGGTCTACCAAAATGCTGAATAAATTTAAAGCCAGCAAAAACAAAGCTAAAATGCACCACTGGACTGAAGAAACTAAATTTAACTAAGGATCTCAGGTTTAGTAAAGTTAGGTTGTTGAATTCTTTGACTTCGTTGATATTTTTGTCACTTTCAGACGATTTTATTCACTCTAAACGATTTTTCGTCATTGTCCTATACTGTATTCACTTCACCTTGGCCTGAAATTGATTAACACTATAATTCCGGTGTTGAAGAAGTGCCGCAGAAAGGATGTAGAGCCACTGAGTTAACGTGAAATAAGCTACGAATGAAAGTCTGGGTCAAGTTAAAGTGAATGGCGTAGGGTAGTGAAGCGGTTAGTGAAGGCTGTATCCACTTCATACAGATCGATGTTGCCCTTAAGCTAAATTAATTCGCTGTGAGAGAGCGGTAGTAAAGCAAAAATACGTTATCTTAGCGAAATAAAGTCAATCGGGCAGACATTGCTGACGTTTTATGGTGATTAATTTTGGGATTCACCTAATAAAACTTCATTTTTTCTCTCCATCCCGAGGTCGTCCATATCATATCATCAGCATAACTACCTAATCCAATATAAGGTTAAGAAGTCGACTTTATAACTGATATTGTCAATGAAACGCAACATAGCATTAATCATTTTACTTTCATTCATATTGCATTTCAGTGGAGCAAAATTATCCAGTATTTCGCAAAATGTCATCAGGCAGAAAGGAAAACCAGGAATATAGCAATGTGAAAGTGAAGACGAAACAGCCCAACACAGGAACCTTGAGAAACATCGCTCCTTGACAGACGAGATGCCGCTGATAAGCCCAGGAGAGGAAGTGGGTGGGAGGAAGTGGGAGTAGTGAATATTTCGGGTGGGAGGGAGTGGGAGCAGTGAATATTTCGGGTGGGAGGGAGTGAAAGCAGTGAATATTTGTACTGACAGAATTGATAACTGAAGTCTCTTTGGTCTTAGTGAGGGACTGAGAGCATTCCGACTCAAATATGATTTTTTTGGAGTGTGTGTGTGTACATAGATATAATTATAGAACAAACCTCTTTTCTCACTAGACGCATAATGTGATCTTAACTCTGGCCCTTGTGTGGTGTAGGTCTAGAGGGCGTATAATCTGCTCTTCATAAACAGTATAATTATAAGATTCCGAATCCTATCTCGACCCCTTTCGCTCCCCATTATCGGGTCAACACTGGTTCTATCGTTACATATTAGGGTTTTTGCTTGTGGACAATCCTTGTGTCTTGAGTGTGGATTTTATTAGTGTGTTTCATACGCAGAGTGAAAAAGTGACAAAACATAAAAATAAACACTCATTTTTTATTATTTGCTTTGCGACAGACAAAACGCAGGACAAAATGTTTCAGTGAGAATTAAGTTTCGTCCTTTCATGATGCCCTGTGCAAAAAGTGTTTGTGTATTTTTTTGGTGGATACAAAAAAAGTGTATATAAAGAATGGAATTTTTTACAGTGAAAAGGAAAAATCTTGTATACATGTCTAACAAAAAAAAAAAAAGGAAAAAAATATTACGAGAGGAGGGTAACTATGCCTGCCTTCTTCAGAATTTAAAAATGGTAGAATGAGTGCCATGGAAAAACGCCACTAGAAGGAAACTAATATATAAGTACTAAAAGGACTCACGAAGCATAAATATCCGTGAAAAAAGACACCACTTTTGTAAATACAATCCCCCTGAGAACAAACGTAGGCTTTGTTTGTGTTCTAGTGTGTAGCGAGTAAGTTTTTATTTTTCAGTTTTCTATTGCGACTCAATATTCTGTTGTTTTTATACACGCAAGCAAGTGGAGTGGGTGAAATTACCAGTATGAGAGAGAGAGAGAGAGATACACAAGTTTGATACAATCTCCTTGCATAATAAAAGAATAAAGAGGTTCGAAGATAGACAGATGGAAGAGCGTTTGAGAAGCATGAGGAAAAAGGTAGATGATTATGAATGAGCGATGAAAGGAAAAATAAAAAAGGAATGTGAAAGCATGAAAGTGTGATTATTTTCAGATTTCCTTTACCCAGATTATCATAGACGTCATTTATTACTTTAAAATAATCAGACGCAGAACAGATTTGTAATAACATTCTATAACAAATGCCTCTATATCATTTTGTTCAGGTTTTCTCCTATATTTATAAGGTATTCCTATATAACGTTATTAACTTCCTATAGCCTAAACCTGGACATGGATTATTATTATTATTATTATTATTATTATTAATTATTTAAAGCTGTAGTTGTTAAGACAAATCTTTAGTGTATCATTTGTCTATGTGATCAATGGAATAAACTGTATTTTTAGAATAATGGAGTTTTATTAGTATTCCCTCGAAATTTCTCTTCTCTCATTCGTTTTCCATTCACATAGAAGACTTCGTAACACTTCTTCAGCGATTTATTTTGTTTCATCCTAAATATCCCTCTCTGTTATTTCTATCTTTTCAATATTGACTTCTTTGCATCATTTATTTACTGTAGGATATTGATCAAGGTGCTTAAAATGAATAAATAGCTGAGAAAGAGATGATAGGACATTTTTAAAGCTTACGAAAATCCGGTTCAGTGTGCTCATAGGTGTAATTAATAATCCAGTCGATGTTTGGGAATTTGCTTGTGTAATAGTAGCAGTAGTAGTTGGGTTGTAGTAGTAGCAGTTGATTTGTAATGGTAGTAGTGGAGTAGTAGTAGAAGTAGTAGTTGTGGTGGTGGTGATGGTGGTGGTGTTTGTAGTAACTGTGGTAGGTGGGGGTGCTCACCATCCACTCACTCGATGTAGTGCAACATTCGGGTGACTCTACTGTACACTGAGTGGCAACACAAATGGTTTCTTGTTAACCAAGAAATCATTTACTTCGGTGGGTGGTAATCATATAACCAAATAGCCAGGTGGTCTAAAGGGTTAAGGTGCTTCAACCGGATGGGGCTCGCAAGGGTTTACATTCGAGAGAAGGTTGGGGTATAATGCTCACACAGTGTCGCACAGGGGCGAGTGAGGCTGGTCATCCATGCTTTAAATGTCGGGACTGTGTAGCCTACCCCTGGGCACCTACGCTCCTGATGGGGCAGAAAAAAAGTATGGATGAATTTTATTATTATTATTATTATTATTACATGTATTGTTATTATTTTGTGATAGGTGGGGGCGCTCACCATCCACTCACTTGATGTAGTGCTGCTCTCGGGTGTCTGCCCTTTCCTCTCCTTCATCCCTTTTTTCTTCCATCCTCTTCTGTCTTTCCTTCATTCTTTCCTCGTTCTTCTGCCTACGGGTGACTTTACACTCCCTCTTCTGTCTTTCGTTCCTTCATTATTTCCTTTTCCTTCTGCCGGTGGGTGACTCTACACTGAGTGACAAGCCAAATGGTTTCCTGTACACCAGGAAACCATTTACTACGCTGGGTGGTAATCATATAGCCAAATTTTGGCGTCTGGTGGTTTAATGGGTAATTACTGCGCTCCAATCGGATTGAGCTGGTGAAGGTTTTTATCCAAGGAGTGGTTGGGGTTTATTGCTCACGTAATGCCACTCAGGGATGAGTGAGGCTGGTTACTCTCATCTTAAATGTCATGACCAGTTGCCTAGCCCCGGGCTCCTACACTCATCATGGGACAACATAGGATTGGATGACTGATGGATGGATGGATTGTTATTACTGTTATTATTATTACTATTACTATGACGATGATGATGATGATGATGATGATTATCATTATTACTAATTATTATTATTATTATTAATTACTACTACTACTACTACTGCTGCTGCTACTACTACAACTGCTACTACTACTACTATTACTACTACTACTACTACTACTACTACTATTACAACTACTACTACAATCGTTATTATACCTGTCGAACAAGCACGCAGGTTAAAGTCAGAATACAGGGTCATACATAACCTCACGCACCGATCATTTTAAAAACGTGACAGAATTTTAAAAATAACTTTTGCTCGTCAGCTTTGATTGACGCGTGCCAGTTAGCGACTACGTTTGGGCCAGACAGAGTCAATATATAAGTTCATTGGATAGCATTCATATATAGACCTGCTGTTGGTTATATGCTTGGAATATACTGAGATGAGAAGAAAATGTTGGCTGAATGTAGGTAAGTGTTTGAAATGATTAAAGAACTTACATAATATCCAGAGCTAATTTTGGGAAATATCAAGAATATATATATATATATATATATATATATATATATATATATATATATATATATATATATATATATATATATATATATATATATATATATATTTTTTGGGGGGTTGTTGCTGCTGCATCTTATTTACTTATTTATTTTGCTGGTGGTGGTGCTGTTGCTATTTCGTTGTTGTTGCTTTGCTTCCACAACTACGACTACCATACTACTACTACTACTACTGCATTACTACTGCTACCGATAATAATAATAATAATGATAATACGGTACTATTACTACTACTACTACTACTACTGTTATTATTAATATTACCAATATTAATATTATTATCATCATCATCATCATCATCCCATAACTAGCATTGGGGTCAGGGTCAGTGTTACTTAGGCCTGATATTTGAGGCGAGGGTAATCAGTGCCTCTCCTGAGTGACACAAACCCAACCAGTCGTCAGATGTAAGCCCTTATGAACCACAAGAAGTTGGAGTGCCTGAACCCACTAATCCACCATCGTTATAGGTTTATCAATGAACGTAATTAATAGTTTCCTGGCCTATTGGACCCCAAAGATGTAAGTTTTCCTGCTGGATGGCTAATACGTACTAACATCCCTCTGAAATACAACTTGAGGCGGGGTGGAAGGTAGAGAGGAACCAGTGACGTCATGACAGCTCCCCCTACCTGCAAGTAAGGTAATTTGGCCCATCTCGTCTCTTTAGGAAGTTTTCTAACATCTCTTTCTTAGCGGTATCTTTTGCCCAACTCAAAAGATGATCTCTGGGAGCAATCGATTGAAGTGGCCAGTTTCCTGCAGTCCACTTGGTTGTCGTTCAGATGCTCCTGCTTTGTATACATATCTTACAAAATTAGAGTAACGTAACGAAAGGAAAAACTGGTAAAGGAAGTGTTAGGGAGCCTCCTCAATTCGGTGACGTATTTTCCGCAACATTCTTGCTACCCCCAGGCGAATTTATCCAGCTTAGGAAGAGTCCCGCAGTAGTGTAGGGGTTATTCAAAGCTGCATTAAATCCCTTCTGTTCGAAAAAAAAAAAAATCCCTCGAGCTGAAGAAAATCGCCAGAAAGAATAGAATAGAGCACAATATAACGCCGTCAAATTAACCAGCGAAAATACGGGTCCTTGTCAGTCATACACCTTGTATACCAACAGAAAACCAGACGCCTGAAATACAAAAAAATGGCTTTCACCTCCTCGGTGTTGCGCTAAAAAAAAAAAAAAAAAAAAAAAAAAAAAAAAAACATTACAGTTCATGATAACGGCAGCGAGTGGATACTGTTTACACCAGCGTGGAAAATTTCCACTTTACCCACTTTTTTTTTTTTTTTTAACAATGCAAAACATGACAGTTAATGTGCATTAACATGTGTTGCTATTTAGAGCCCTCATAATTAAACCAATGAAAATGTAGCGTTTGTGTACATCGACTCATTTACTACAAGGAAGAAAGAATACGTCGTGGAACACTCTGCGAGTCCCTGCACCTGCCAGCGGTATCGTTACTCTTTTGTACAGATATTACTTAGCAAAATGCCATTCATTAGCAGTCATACTTCAAAGTTTTTAGGAACTTTAGAAGCAATTCTTTCCGTAAATCGTGTGTAGATGAGCTATGAACGTGAGTGGCATGGTAAGATAACCACCAATTACTTCACAGGTAAGCCATGAGTCATAATAGTAATGTTGTAACAAAGTTGTTTTTCGTGCAGGCTAAGGACAAACTGATGCAGCTTGTATTTGGTTGGTTACCTGTATGTATATTTTTCTGTCGTGTAAACTAATTATGTAATTGTTGTATATCACTATTTTTATTATCTGTTGGGCGGGCATAAAATGTTTGGTTATTAGTCAGCATGTACCGAGGCTTTGTTTTTGTATCTTATCCTTTTAACTTCCGTACACTTTAGTCAGGATATATTTTAATTCATTATTCCTACCTACTTTTGCAAACTCGTATCTAATATACATTATGTTCGCTGTACCAACATCACTTTTTCTGTCATCAAGGCCATTGAACGAAAACGTGTGAAATGATGACGTCAGAACCAATGTGGATTTACGGCAACTCTGCTGTGAACTGATGACGTAGTCAGTACTTGCCTAGCTCTCATGGTGAGTGTGTGAGTGTGTGTGTCGTCCCGCTGGCTTCTCCTCTATCACAGGTATGTATACTGATCTTTTTCCATTATTATGGCATCGTTGAAGTGAAACTCTGTGGAAAGTGTATTAATTCACCTTAGGATGATGGGTAAGGAATTATTTCAGATGGAAGATAAATTACCGGTTTAAGAGCCTACTGAGCTTTCCTGGCGTCCGGAAGACTGCGATTGCTGTGGAGTTCCAGAATCTTGTGATACTGTTAAGGCTTATAGCAGATGGGTATGGTAACAGACATAATGCATTATAGCATACAGATTCAATGTTAAGAGTAATTACTGTGATGGTAGAGGACGGGAGAGGCAAACTACCCTCCCAGACAACCTTCCCTCCCCCCCCATTCCCTCTCCCTACCCTCCCTCCCTTGCCAGTCTAGCCGGTGGAAGCTAGACTACTTTGAATGCTTGTTGCCTACTATTTAATCGACTTATGTTTCATTTAATTATAATCCATGCAGGGTCATCATAGGC
>NC_136975.1:5491685-5509185 GCF_032717465.1 Coenobita brevimanus | reverse complement strand
GTGTGGCTATCTTCAACATTTTGTGTAGGCTACTTTGAAGCTACATATCACTCTTTGCCATTTTTTTTTTTATCCCGAATGTGCCAGTAATAAAGTGTGAGAGAGTTTGCTTATTTTTTACACACACACACACACACACACACACACACACACACACACGCACGCGCGCGCGCGCGCGAATTAAAATATGAATGATTTAGCAGCAAGATTGCAAGAGATACTTTATTCATTTATTTTTAGTGTACACCTGATGTTACTTTTTTTCTCTTAATCCCATATTACCTGTTATCATTATTTGATATTTTATTGCATATATTAACACTTTATGTATTCTTCAGGCATGGATTCACATTTGTTACACGGCTATGGATCCATAAAGTCTAACAAGAGGCCATTTCTTCTCATCAGTCACTTGCGTCGATAATGTCATCTGCCACGGATCTCTGCCAGTACCCACCTTTGACCTCTTCCATCGCTCTGTGCCATCTCTAAACGTTCTCTGCTTCTGTCAAAGTAAGTTGGAAAGGTGATAATTTGGGTGTAAGAGTATGGTGTGGGTGTGAGGGTGTAATGTGGGTGTGAGGTTATAGTGTTGGTGTGACAGTGTAGTAAGAGTTGAAGACTGCCATGTGGGTTTGAAGGTGTAGTGTAAGTTTAAGGGTGTAGGCTGTGTACCATCTCTAAACATTCTCTGCTTCTGTCAAAGTAAGTTGGAAAGGTGACAGTGCAGGCGTGAAGGTCTGATGTGGATAGGAGGGTTTGATGTGGGTCTGTGGGTAGTGGTGAATGTGAGAAGAGGTGTGGGAAGGGTGATGTGATGTAGATGGAAGGGTGATGTGCTGTAGATGGGAGGGTGACGTGATGTAGCTAGATGAAAGAGTGATGTGATGTAGATGGGAGGGTGATCTGATGTAGATGGGAGGGAGGGTGATGTGATGTAGCTGGGAGGGTGATGTGATGTAGATGAGAGGGTGGGTGATGTGATGTAGGTGAGAGGACGGGTGATGTGATGAAGATGGGAGGGTGATATGATGTGTATGGGAGGATGATGTGCTGTAGATGGGAGGGTGATATGATGTAGATGGAATGGTACCGTAATGTGCTGTAGATGGGAGAGCGATGTGATATGTGATACAGATGGGAGGGTGATTTGGTGTGGGCGTGAGAATGGTGTAGAGCGCACGAGACGGTAGCTCGGGGTATTGTGGGTTTATGTTAGACATAGGTTTGTGGGATACGGTACTGAAGTGGCATAGGTGCTTAAACATTAAAGAGTGTTATGCTTACAAATACACATACACTAAACCCAAACAAGGAAAACACAACACACGAAGTTGATCTTGGTCCCACAGTCTCGCCCCTGCACGGTCCCCCAAGGAATAGTAGCTCTGTTGCCTTGTCTGTCGTCTACGGGTCTCAGGATTGTGACGAAGTGTGTTCGTTCTCACGTCTGGCTCTCATCGTAGTGGCGAAGTCGTGTATTCTAAACGTTCTAAATATTGTTTTCTTTACATGCACTTATTTTCGTTTTGTCTCCTGTATAGGTGTTAATAATGCACTGTATGATGTTGGGGTGTACTTTGTAATTTTTCAGTGCTACCATAAGCTGCACCGTCTTATTTGAATCGTACGCTTTACTGAAATCCAGAGCAGCTGCTACCAAGTGTTTCCCCTCTGTGTATGTCCTTATAATACAGTGTTGTAATTGGAATAAGTTGTCTTGCTGCTGTGAAACCTGCCTGTTCTTCTTTTTCTTCGTCATTTATTTTAGGCGTTTTTCTTTTTTTTAAATATTCATGAATATTTTATGAGATAATGACTGGGGGAATGTATGTGAGTGAGGTGGAGGGGGGGAAGAGGGAGGGGGAAGCCAAGGATGAGATGGAGGGATGAAGTGGAGAGGTATGAGAGATGGGGATGTGAGCTGGGAGCAGGGCAGTGAAATGGCGGGGGACAGGCCGCCATGGAGGCGATTTGTTTGTGGCCACCTCTTACGGAATTAAGGGGTCTAGCAACAGATGTAGATAGACAGATAGATATTGGTTAAAGAGATTGGTCTTAAGTCCTTTGGTTGTGGATAGCCTATGTCACTTTAGGAATCATTACTGACCTAGACACTTTAAAACCTGGTATTTCTGAGGTTCCCAACACTTCATTTAGGCATCTTGTTATTGTTATTACTGCCACATCACTTTAAGTATCTTCCAAATTCTGGCTTTAATTCGTTTGGACTGGATGCTTGCTATCTATCTATCAAGTGCCAGACGCCTTAATCCCGTCAGGGGTGGCCACAAACAAATCGCCTCCATGTCGCCCTGTCCCTCGCCATTTCACTGCCCTGCTCCCAGCTCACACCCCCTTTTCTCATATACCTCTCCACTCCATCCTTCCACCTCATCCTTGGCCTCCCCTTCCCTCTCCCCCCCCCCCTCCACCTCATCCACATATACTCTCCTCGTCATTCTCTTGCTCTCCAGCCTCTCTACATGGCCTTACCACCCCAATGTGTTTCTCCTATAGCTTCTTATCACATACACATCCACACCACAACGCTCCTTCACTTCCTCAATTGTCAGTCTGTCTCCCCATGTGACTCCAAATGCTCCTCTCAAATAACCTATTTCTGCTGCTTTCACTCTTGACTTGTGTCCCTCCAACAAGGTCCAAGTTTCACTTCGATACATTAGAGTTGGCATTACAATACTGCCATGCAGTAACTTTTTCATTTCCCATGCTCACTTCGCTGTTTCTTCTCAGTGCTTTTAAAGAACCAGCAAGCTTTCTTCCTTGTTTTACCTTTTCAAGCACTTCACCCTCTAAACATCCATCCATACTATTCCACTACCCAAGTACTTAAACGTACTAACATTTTCCATTTCCTCCTCATCCAGGCTCACTGTACATTCAGTGACTTCATCTCTCTCAGTGACCATAACGTCACTCTTCCCTACATTCACCTTTAGATTCCGTTTCTTACACACACACTCCCAGACCCATTCACCAAGCCTTGTAGCTCCCCTTCGTGTTCACGTAACAACACAGTATCATCTGCAAATAACAGTACAGGGAGTTTCCACACACTACCTTGTCTCATTAGGGCCGCTCCAATATTCACCGTCCTACCGTGTCTCTTTTATAACCCCATTGAACAACCATGGAGACATGACACATCCATGCTTCAATCCAACCTTCAGATAGAAAAATTAAGACAGTTCACTGTCCACACGCACTGCAGCCTTAGCACCCTCATACATACTCTTCATGGCATTCAACAATTTCCCATTTACTCCGTATATTCTTAATACTTAACACAGTTCTTATCTATCCATTCTGTCATATGTTTTCTCCAAATCCATGAAGGCTGCATAGGCCTACAACTTCTTTCCCTTTTCCAGGAACTTTTCCACTAATGACCTGAGAAAGAATATCTGATCTACACAACCTCTTCCCTTCCAAAAAACCTCCCTGTTCTTCTCCAACTAATTCCTCAGTTATTTCCCTAACTCTGTCAGTAAGTATCCTACCATGTACTTTTCCTATTACACTAAGAAGACTATGATTGCCACAAATTTCTTTTCCCCATTTTCTTTTGTACAGGGGAATAATTATACCTGACTTTCAATCCTCCGGGACTTTACCTTCCTCCCAGGCCAATCTACACATCTTCCACGTCCATTCTACTACTCTCTCTCCCCCATGCTTCGGCATTTCACCACGCACTCCATCGATTCCTGGTACTTTCCCCATTTTGACTCTCTTCATTGCGTCCGGTACTTCCATCCTACTGATTTCTTCCTCTCTTCACACATCCCTCCTTCTCCCAGCCATTCCCCAGCCTCTTATACTCGCATTACCTTCATTCTCTATGTTCAACAATTTTTTAAAGTGGTCTTTCCATCTGCTCACATTTTCTCCCTTCTTCAATAGTAATCTAGCATTTTTATTTTTCACTCACCAGCTAACTTCTTTAACACCCTGTCTAGCTCTCTTTACCTCTTTCCAGAACATTTTCTTACATTCCCTCCACTGTACACTCAGAGTATTTCCAAATTCTTCATCCACTCTCTTATTAATCTTTTCACCTCTTCCTCTCTAAATATAACACTCTCTTCTGCCTCTCAACTTCCTCCTCACCCCTGTTTCTCATCCACTCACTATAAGCTTTCTTCTTTTGTGCCACAGCCTGTCTAACCTCTTCATTCCACCATGCTGTTCCGTGCACCCCCTTTCGTCTTCACCCAACACCG
Organism: Coenobita brevimanus; assembly: GCF_032717465.1. Taxonomy (NCBI): domain Eukaryota; kingdom Metazoa; phylum Arthropoda; class Malacostraca; order Decapoda; family Coenobitidae; genus Coenobita; species Coenobita brevimanus. The sequence continues at coordinate 5,504,938 of NC_136975.1, read as the reverse complement.
CTTTACGTGCTGCACCGATTTATTCTGTGAATATCTTGCACACACCTTCCACGTCCCCTGTCTGCTGCAAATCATATTTACCTAATCGCTCCTCCACTTGTTTGTTCTGCCCTTTTTCCATCCTCTTGTAACCTTTCCACCCTCCTTGTAAGAACTACTTCCTCCTGTCCTTCCCTTCTTCTATTCCTCCACTTCATTTCAACCTTGACATTCACCACCATTTGCCACTCCCACAACCTCTACAGTATATGCTCTTTCATCCATTACACACCTTCTTATTCTATCATCCACATAATCCACACACACATAATCAGTCATTGCCTTCCGTTCATTCTGTTTGCCACCCGCCCTTCTCATCACTCGCCACGTATACCTGTGGGTCATTTTGTGTCTGAAGAGGGTATTGGCTATCACCAACCCCCTCCCGGATCTCCCATTCCTACCCAAGCTTATTTTCATTTCCTCTTGTTATCATATAACCTGCCATCCTCCCTATGTTTTTTTCCATCCCTCCAGTTACGTCCATATGTCCACTTAATTTTTCTGGTGCACTGATCTGCATTTCTCTGTTTAACTGAACCTTCACTGTGTTCTTGTTTGTGTTTCTTATAGACTGCACATACAGTATGTTTCCTCAATCTAGACACCTTCAGTTTTATTTTCGAGGTTTATAGATTTTATCCCAATATTTTGCATTCTTCTTCTACCTCTTTTTCTGCCAGTTATTCTTTACTAATATAATAAAACTGTAGATTTTTTTCTTTTATCTCTTTCCATTTTAGCTATTTATTTATTCCCAAAATTTTTCGTTTCGGTTTATTCCTGAGTTTATTTCTTTAGTCGTCTTTTCCTCATGGTTGGTCAGTTCTTTTTGTATCAATATTTGCACTTTTATTTTTCTCTGTTCCAAATACTTAATGTGTGCTGTTTCTTTATCATCAGTCTTCCCTAGCTTTTTTTTTTTCCCCCCTGGTTAATCATTTTCCTTTAGCTCACTTTTTATTTCTTGTGACATCCATGGTGTCTCTCTTTCCTTATCCTTTTTATATTTTTTCACTTTTGTTAGTTTATTTATGGCTACATTCTTCATTTATTTTTCCAAATTTTCCATGTTTGTTATATACCTTTCTTATTTTTCGCTCTACTTCTTTCAAATAACATTTCAGCAATTATCTATCTTTCATGTCGTACACTAATTCCTCTGAAAATCTTGCCTTTCCGTCATGTTTCCCTTTATATATACTTCAAGCAGTGTGGTCTGATATGTCCATTTTTTTCTCTCTCCTCGTCAATATTCATTTCAATATACCTACTACACATCCTTTGATTTACTAATGCAGAGTCAGTAGTGCTTTTCATGCCATTCTTTTCCCATGTATAAACTCCATTGCGGTTCTGTTCATTGTTTAAAAGTATCATATTCATCTTGTCCGTCCACCCCAGTATTATTTCTCCTCCCGCATCCAGTTTCTGATTTCTTATAAATCATACATGCCCTTTGAAGTCCCATATCACCATTTTGGACTCGCCTTTCCATTCTTCTATGTTTCTATCTCCATTTTCATTTTTTTCCTTCTTTCCTTGTCATCTTCTTTATTTCCACAGGACATGAATACCACAATTAACTTAAAACTATATTTGTCCCTTTTGCACCTGCACCACTTGTGAATTTTGAAACTTTATCACTAATCCTCCTCCTTTTTTATCCATTTTCTCTCTCATGCTTTGTATGTAACTGAAATTATCACTTACTTTTACTTTGTCATCTTTTACCTGTGTTTCAACCAGGCATAACATTGTTTCTTCATTCTCAACCAGTGTTTCTACCTCAGCAATTTTTATATTTGTCAGCCATTGTATGTTTAAGCACTTCACTTTTATTCTGTCTTTTATACACTCTTCATCTCTTCCCACTTGTCATTGTTTTCCTTCTCTCGACCCCTCATCGTGTTTCACAATTTTTTCATGTCTATTGATCCATGCTCCCCCTTCTGGTCTCTTCTGGGCTAATTTCATTCTTAGGATCCTGTTCTCTTCTCTTTCCTTTTTTGATAGATCAGGGCATATTCCTATCTGCTTCCTTTCCTCGTTCCTTTTATACTTCAGCTTATTTGCCTTTGAAATTACCAACCACTTCATTTTCTCTTCCTCTGCCTTTATCTGTGTTGGCCTATTCTTACCTTCCACTCTTTTCCCCAATCTTGCTGCCTGTACCATCTTTGGATTATCTGTCCCTAGACTTTCTTTCGCTATTTGCTGAAAATTTTCTGTATCATATTTCTCTCTTTCCTCACCTCCCTCCTTTACAGATTCTTTAAGATTAAAAATAATCAGATTATTCTTCCTCATGATTTTTTCTTCTCTCTCCTGTACTTCCTTTGTCACCTTCTGTACAACTTTTTCTACAGTTTTGTTGTACTTCCATTTTCTTTCACCTGTACGCTCTCATGATCTTTATTCTATTTCCTGTACCCTTCTTTCTAGCGTTTTGTTTTCTTCCTTCAATTCATTTAGTTCCTTTTTTATTCCTCTGCGCTCTTCCTTCATCATAATGTTCTCTTCCCTCAATCATCTTATCTCTTCTGAGTCTTTCCTAGCTTTTGGGTCGCATTTTTTACAAACCCGTAACATAGCTCCACTGTCCATAATCTCATCATACAGGCTTTTCGTTAATACTTCATAGCCTATATGGAACCAAACCTGGCATCCTTCACAAAGTATAGCGCTGTCCTCCCGTCCTACTCTGCGCTGGCACCTTCCGCACACGTCTGCTCTCTTCTCCCCCGCTTCCTCACGTTTCTTGCACAGTTTCTTCATATTTGTCTCCCCGACGACTCCACATTCACTGCACCTGATGTTCTTTCCACCCCTGCTCTTTCTCATATCTTGTTCAGCCATGTTGCTGTCACTTGTATGTTATTTGACAAAGCTCTGTGTGTGTGTGTGTGTGTGTGTGTGTGTGTGTGTGTGTGTGTGTGTGTGAGAGAGAGAGAGAGAGAGAGAGAGAGAGAGAGAGAGAGAGAGAGGGAGAGGGAGAGGTGGGGGATGGTGTGTTAATGATGTTAAGGTTTGGTTTGGGTTTGAAGAGTATGGTGAGAATGAGAGAATAGTGTAATATGGCTTGTGTTCTTTTTTTTTTTTCCTTGGTTCGGTTGCAATGATGGTGCACTAAAGGTGGTGTAATGTATGCTAGGGTGATGGTGGTCTGAGGATGGTATAGTGAAGCTCGGAGTATGGTGTGTTATTGGTATGAAATTGATTTGTGTTGTGAAGCAGGCAGTGTTATAAGGGAGGTGTGGCGCGGTTTTTACAGTAATGTTGTGTGATTGTGACGGTGTTGGGATGTAGTTGTGAGGATTGTGATAAGAAAATGTAATGGTCATTTGATGTGAGCTTCGTATGGTTTTGTTGGAATGGTTGTATGTTTTCAGTGGAAGGTATTGTTGTGATAAATAGTTTGTTTGGTGGAGCTGGCTTTGAGGATGGTTTTGTGTGTGTGTGTGTGTGTGTGTGTGTGTGTGTGTGTGTGTGTGAGAGAGAGAGAGAGAGAGAGAGAGAGAGAGAGAGAGAGAGAGAGAAAGGGTGTTGTGGTTTGTGTGTCATGGTAGTGTGCCATAGGTCTGAAGGTGGTGTGGTGTGGATGTGAGGGTGTGGTGTGGGTGTGAGGGGTGTGGTGTGTGTTCGAAAGGGTGTGGGTGTGAGAGTAAAATGGCTTGAAGTTGTAAGGGTGATGTAAAGGGTGTGGGTGTGTGAGTAAAATGGCTTGAAGTTGTAAGGGTGATGTAGTGTGTTAGTGGGGGTACTTTGGTGAAGTTTTGAGGGGTGTTGTGGTGGGAAATAAGCATTGTGATGGAGGTGAGGGTAATTCAATTTTGGTTTATTGTTTATGTAGTGTGGTTTGGATGTATTTGTGGTTGATATGGTGTGGGAGTGAGACTGCTATGATATAATAAGGTGAAATTTAATGGTTTGTTTGTGGGTGAAGAAGGTTTTGTGTGGATGTGAAGACAGAATAGGATGAGTGATTTAATGTAGGCACGAGGGTAGCGTGGTGTGGTGTGTGTGATCTAGTTATTTGAGTGTGTAGTTGTGAAGGTGGTGTGGTGATGTGAGGGTGGTTTTGTGTCAGAGTATGATTGATGCTTAGAAATCTTGACAGTCGACCCAGTAGAAATTTCACTGATCTCTTCCCATACCAAAGGCTAAAAAATGAAGCCAGCTTCATATTGATAATTATATTACAAGAAAAATAATCATAACAGATATACACAAGACAAACTCAAATACAATTCATGCCACTTATACTCATGGGTTCAGGGACTTTCTCGCCACATTTCACTAACAGCATTAATAGTACAGAACGATACAAATCCAGGAAAGCAGCACAACACAGAGATAACTTTCATGTGACAATTCACACTAAACTCGGACGATTCTGTATGTGAAGAGTTGATCTCCAAAGATTACGTTCCTCTCCTTCCATCTTATACTGGTAGAAACGCACCACTTTTTCAGACATCATACCACAGAACAGAGCAAATACCAGGTAGATGCTGACCAGTAGTAGAAGTCCAAGAAGCTTACTAGTATGCCCAGGTTGCTGACTTCAGTTGCCACGTCTTTGCAAATGTCAGACCTGGCCATCGGGACTTCAACTTCCACATAGCACAGATCTGGTCCATACAGGTGGAGTCTAGAACTATGCCTCCAGAGCTCTGGCAGCGCCACAGTACAGCACAGCAATGAAAAACTGCAAGAGGAGAGCAGAGGAATGTTAAAATCGTTCAAATTAATTGTCACACAAACCAAGTTAACCCACTGGCCACCATGGAGTCACATTGTTGCCCTGTTTCTTCCAAGTACTCCCCTTCTCACCCTGCCCAACTGGGTGGGAAGTGTGTCCAACCACCTAGGCTAAGTGGCGACACCTACCACCTAGTGACACCTCTGACAGCGATTTCAAAGGGGAGGTGAACGTGAGAAGAGGAAAAAGGCAAAAATTGGAGCACATGAACCTGCCTTTCCATATCCCCCACCCCACTTCTGTCAACTTTCTTCCTTTACTTTTTACTCATTGAACAAATTTCCACATGAATCTCTCTTTCTTCCATGGACCAGTTTTCTCCTATTTTTTTCCATGGACCTATTTTGTCCCATGTTCCTATTTTTTCCCATGGACCTATTTTCTCCCATAGATGTATTGTCTTCTTTGAGGCCTTTCCCCCAGTGGACCTGTTTTCCTTCAGACCCATATTCCCCCAAGGACCTGTATTCCATGGACCTATTTATCCCCATGGGCCTATATTTGCAAAGGACTTATTTTCCCCTCCATGGATGTCATTTTGCACAAATAACCTATTTTCACCCATGGGGACTCTCAAAATTCCCACATGGGCTTACTGTGTCCCATGGACCTATTTCATTGACCTACTTCATTCATTGACCTTTCTCATCCATGGCCCCGTTTCATCCGTGAACCTTTTTACCCGTCCCCGCAGCATTGTTTTCACTTGGTTTTTCTGTTTGTTTTGTTTGTTTGTTAACAACTTCACGTGAAAACCACTGGTGCGATTTGGACTAAAATTACATGGATACCTTCTGATCACCTGATTAAATTTTGGGCCCAACTGGGCCAAGGCCATCGCTGTTGGCCCAAAAAACAAAAAAAACAAAAAAAGTTAATTTTTTTTTTTTTTTTTTTTTTCACCATAACTCCTTTCAGATCTATCATATCCACAAGAAACCAAATCCCAAAGGTGCATCTTTCAAATCTGCATCCTGTAAAATACCTCATTGCATCAGGGAGGGTTATCCCCCAGTTAACGGTAGAGGGTGCAATGTCAAGTGGGTTGAGCCAAAAATTTCAAATAGGCATAAAATCATCAATTTTCACTTGATTTACTCCAAGTTTGATATGAGATCTTTGGCTAGATATCCTGTTGTGTTTATACGTCAGCACTAATATTACTGCTGGGGACGGGTTTGCTGTGCCGTGGCACTGCTTCTTGCTTATCTACTGGATCTGGCCCATTAATAATCTCCTAGGAACCTGTTCCATCCAGGACCTACAGTACTTATCTTACATACCTAATATACTAATATCAACCAGAGCTGTCCCCCCCCCCCTCAACTCACCCATCAACCCATATATATTCGCATTTACCCAGTATAGTAAGCCCGTCTCCTGCCTTGTCCTTCAGGAAGCTGCCCTCCCACGAAGCCCACTCTCCTGCCCTGTGCTGCTCTGCCCTGCCCTATTCCCTGCCGTACCTTGCCCCACCCAGCCCAATCCTACCGTGCCTTACCCTAACATGCCCTACCCTACCGTATCCTACCCTACTCTGTCCTATCCTACCCCGCCCTACCCTACCCTACCCTACCCTACCCTACCCATCCACCCTACCCTACCCTACCCATCCACCCTACCCTACCCTACCCATCCACCCTACCCTACCCTACCCTACTGTAGCTTACCCAACCCTACTGTAGCTTATCCAACCCTACCCTATACCCTACCCCACCCTACCCTACCCTGCCTTACTATACCATACCATACTATACAATACCATACCCACTCATCAACCCACCCTGCCCTACCTAACCCTACCATACTATTTTCAGTGCCACTAGCAGAATTACCTTTTTGTTATTTAAGTGATGAAGACTATCTTGAATGTGATATTCCATGCATGACTTCCAGCTATAATGAATGTCGTAGTTTATATTTTGATCCTTTTACTGTACTTGATGAAAAAAATAATAATGATTTAGATGTTAATCACTTTTACACACATTTACGTCATCACAGTGTTCCGATATCAAATAATATTTTTCTTGATTCATTTTACTTTTTTAATTGCAATAGTACATTTACTCTATTAAATCTAAACATTCGTTATATTCCCTCTAATTTACAGCATTTCACTGATTCTGTTTTATGTATTTCTAATGGTAATATGACATTTGATACTGTAGGTTTTACAGACACAAGACTTGATAAAGTACTTGTTCCACTGTACCAATTACCAGGGTATACATACCATGTTTTCTCAATGCAGAAATAGGTATGGGGGGGGGGGTTGCTCTGTATATCACCAGTAAATATTCAGTGGAATGCTTGGGTGTTGATGTCAAAGTAATGGGTAAGCTATATTTATGTTTATGTATTTATAGGCTACCTAGTGGAAATATTAATGATTTCTTGAGTACTTTAACAGATATTCTAACATTAACAAAGGCTAAAAATTATGATGGAATATTTTGTCTTGGAGACTTTAATTTGGATCTACTGACTTATAATAATTGTGTTCATGAATTCATTACTATAATGTATTCCTCCCTACTTCCATTAATCACTAGGCCAACTAGAATCACAGACACTGCTGCAGCTTTAATAGATCACATAGGGAATACACAGGGAGAACTGAATGTTAATAATTTTATACTTGAAACTGATATATCAGATCATTTTCCAACAATATCTCAGTTTAGATTTAAGGACTTTAAGATAAACTCACCATCATACAAAGAAATTAGATTCTTCTCTAAGGTAGCTTTGAAAAATTTTAGTAATGATTTAACCCAACTAAACTGGAATGATGTCCTACAGTGTGAATGTGCAAATGATTCATACAGTACTTTTCATCACCTGTTTGACATATTGTACCCAAAACACTTTCATGTAAAGAGTATTCGTGTTAGAACTAAGGATGACATTAGCCCCTATATTACCTCTGCTTTGAAGAACAGTATTAAAGAAAGAAATAGATTAAAAAGACTTGCACAAAAATGGCCTTTAACTTATAGACATACCGTATATATAGAAATAAACTGACTTCCTTATTAAGAGAAGCTAAAAATAAGTATTATAAAGATCAGTTAATATCTATTCAAGATAATCTCAAGTCGCATTGAAGAACAGTAAATTCTGTACTTGGCAGGACTTCCAACATCACTAAAAAACATAAAATAGAATTAAAATCGCCATATTCAGACATATCTAATGAATTTAATGAACACTTTCTAACAATGGGATATACAGCGTCAAACAGCAAAGTAGGCAATCATTACACAAAATGTTTGTCTAATCCTCCTGTTTTATTTATTTATTATTCTTTTTTAATATATCCAACTTGTTGCACAGAAATAGAAAAGTTAATTCACTAAACTCTGCTGCTCCCAAATTGACGATATATCACCTACAGTTTTAAAATATACTTCCTCTTTATTATCATTTCCCTTGTTACATATATTTATATTGAAGAAAGCTAAGGTATTTCCCCTACACAAGTCTGGAGACAGAACAGATACCGGTAATAATAATTATTGACCAATGTCCATTCTACCAGTATTTAGTAAAATATTAGAAAAAATTATGGCACATCATTTAGTAAAATATTAGAAAAAATTATGGCACATCATTTAGTAAATTATCTAGAAAACAATAATCTATTATCTAATTGTCAACATGGTTGTTGAACTAATCATTCCACTGAGAAATACTTCAATTTGTTTCAAGTGTTTACAAACTGTTAGATGAAAAATTTTATGTTGTTGGATTATTTATTGATTTACCTAAGGCTTCTGATTCATTAAATCATTACATACTTCTTAATAAATTAGAAAATGTTGGTATCAAAGGTATGCCATTACATCTATTTAAAAGTTACCTTAGTAATAGAACACAGGCTGTTTACTTCTAAATACTATTGTGAGAAATTTATTTATACAGGTGTTCCACAAGGATCAGTTTTAGGACCAATTATGTTTCTCATCTATATAAATGACATCACTAATGAAAGTTCTTAATTCAAATTTACAATATATGCAGATGATACAACTCTTCTTCTAGCTGTTAAAAATATACACTTTAAACTGCACATCATGTTCTGAATTATTCATTAAATCATTTGATTAAATCAAGTAAACTAAAACTTAATGTTACTACGACCCATTGTATATTTTTTTCAAAATCGATCTGTTAAACATAATTTGCCTCCACTGATGAAAAAGGGTGAGAAAATAGTGTGTGTTGAATGTACAAAGTTTCTTGGCGTATATGTTGATGAATACTGAAATTGGAATAATCATATAAATGATCTTTGATTGAAGTTATTAAGGGTATGTGGTGTATTGTACAAAGTACGTATTCATCTTGCGGCTGAGGCCATGATGAGTATGTATTACACTTTATGTAATCCATCTATCAATTACTGCATATCTATATGGGCGTGTACCTGGTACTCTTTTCTTGGCAAGTTATTAGTGGCCCAATAGAAAATTTTTAAATGTATATTTTTCATTGGAAAGTTTAAATCTACTGCAGAATTATTTGTAAATCATAATTTGTATCAGGATTCATTAGGAATCCTGATACTTAAGTCTTTAAATTTATTGACAGGCAATATAGCACAATAGGAAATAATTTAAATCTACAGTGTCCAAGGTTCCACACAAGTGTTTTTAAGAATAGCATTATATGTAATGGTCCTCTTATATGGAATGCACTACCAATAAATATTAAGATCTTGTTTCTTACTAATAATATATCTATGTTTAAGACGATGGTTAGACTTTAAGTACTTTACAGAATTTATAAGACTTTGCCATTCATTTCTACAGTTGATCTCAAGTAAATTGAATATAATGTATCATTATTGAAATTGAAGTGCTATTATTGTAAATTAGGATACTAAGGTTGCCCGTACTATATATTATATACGTATGTATACATCTGTCAGGGAGCTGTTGCTCGACAGACTGTGCCTGTACATTATATTAACATCAACTTTAGTTTGAAGAAATTGGCGATGGCAATAAAATTACTTTACTAACCGACCCATCCTGCCCTACCTTACCCCACTATACCCTACAATACCAACTCACCCACCTACCCAGCCCTGCCTTACCCTATCCACTCACCCATCCACCCTCCTCCACCTTACCCTACCCTACCCTACCCTGCCCTGCCCTGCCCTACCCACTCTATCTTACTCTGTCGTACCCACCCACCCTATCTTACCCCAACCTACACATCCACTCACCCTGTCCTGCCCTGCCCTGTCTTACCCTGCCCAACCCTCCCACTCTGTGCTACCCTGCCTACTGAGAAACCCACACGGCCATACCCTACCAGTTAACAACCCACCCAGCCCTACCCTACTTACCCATCCAACCCTACCCTGCCCTGCCCTGCCCTAACCCAGCCAAGCCCAACCCAACCCTACCCTATCCCTAACTCTACCTGACACTCTTTCTCTGCTTCTACTCTACTCTTACCATACTCCTACCCAACCCTACCCTACCCACCCCACCCCACTTCACCCCACCCCACCCCGCTTCATCCCACCCCACCCCGCTTCACCCTACCCCACCCCGCTTCACCCTACCCCACCCCGCTTCACCCCACCCCACCCCGCTTCACCCTACCCCACTCCACTCTACCCTACCCCACTCCACTCTACCCTACCCCACTCCACTCTACCCTACCCCACTCCACTCTACCCTACCCCACTCTACCCGACCCTACCCTACCCTTCTCTGGCCTACTGTACCCTACCCTACCCAACCCTATCCTGACTTACCATATCCTACTCTACCCTACCATTCCCTGCCCTGTCCTGCCCTACTGTACCCATCCACTCACCTTATCCTATCCTACCCTACCCTACTCTACTCTACCCTAACCTACCATATCATACAATACCGTACCCCTCATCAATCCACCCTGCCCTACCCTACTTTACCATACACAGACTATCCTACCCTATCGTACCCATCCACCCTACCTAATTCAAACCTACACACCCTGTCTTGCCATGCCCTGCTCTGCCTTGCTGTGGTCTGCCCTGCCCTGTCTTACCCTACCCTACCACCCTATCTTACCCTGCCTACCGAGCCACCCACCGTGCCATACCCTACCAATTCAACAACCTACCCAGCCCTACTCTACCTACTTACACACTCTGCATTAGCCTACCTACTCACCCATCCAACCTTACCCTACCCTACCCTGCCCCCGCCTTGCCCTGCCCTGCCCTGCCTTGCCCTGCCCTGCCCTGCCCTGCCCTACCTTGTCCTAACCATACAATGCCTTAACCATACCCAATCCGACCCGACCCAACCCAACCCGACCCTACCCTACCCTGCCCTGCCCTACCCTATCATACCTTACCCTACCGTACTGTATCCTACTCTACTGTACCCTATTGTATTGTACCGTACCGTACCCTACCCTACCTAACCCTACCCTACCCAACTGTAGGTTACCCTACCCTACCCTACCCTACTGTATCCTACTCTACCGTACCCTACCCTGCCCTACCCTGCTGTACTCTACCCTACTGTATCCTACTTTACCGTACCCTACCCTACCCAACCTTACCCTACGGTAGTGTATCCTACTCTACTGTACCCTGTTGTATTGTACCGTACCATACCCTACCCTACCTAGCCCTACCCTACCCTATACTATCCTACCCTACCCAACTGTAGGTTACCCTACCCTGCTGTACTCTACCCTACTTTATGCTACTCTACCGTACCCTACCCTACCCTACCCTGCTGTACTCTACCCTACTGTATCCTACTTTACCGTACCCTACCCTACCCTACCTTACCTCATTCCACCCTACCCTATTCTACCCTACCTTACCCTGCCCTAACAAAACCCTGCCCTAACCATACCCAAACCTACCCTACCCTACCCTACCCTACCATACCGTACTGTATCCTATCCTATCCTGCCCTACCATACCTTACCTTACCAACCCTGCCCTACCCTACCCTACTTTACCTTACCTTACTCTACCCTGCCCTCCCCTGTCCTGGCCTTGCCCTGCCCTTCCCTGCCCAGCATTGCCCTGCCCTGCCCTGCCCACAAACCCACCCACCCACTCTTCCCAAATCAACCCAACCCTACCGTACCATAGCCACTCACTGACTCACCCTGTCCTACCATACTCACTCACTCATCCACCCTGCCCTACCTTACCCTACCCATTTGTGAGATGTAGGCCCTTAGATATACCATCAGGATTTTAGGTTATTCTTAAAGACTCCGTATTGCAAGTGGATGCTTTATTGGGAGCAAGTTGTGTTACACCTCCGAAGTCTGGTTCTCTGTCTTTCATACAATCATCCAGGGTAAAAGTAAGAGAGTTTCCATTGTGTAAGTAAGCCAATGTCATGACTATGCTGTGTAGACATAATATAGTCTCCTCAGCAGATCTGGTAAGAAGGCATTCAGCCGCTGCCAGTTCATGACATTGTAGCACCATCTGAGTTGTGATGAATAAGCAATAAACATTCGCTCGCTTACATTTGTGTTCTCCATGTAAATGTCTCCCATCATGTTATAAATGTAGAGATTAATACAATTTAAATAATAAAACAATACTGATATTATAATTATGATAAAATTATATGACTATTATATCAATAATAAGAGGATACTACTGAACAGGGAGAATATTTAACTAAATTAATGTGCATACTTAAGAGAATGAATAAATAGTGATATGTTAGTGATGACTCTCTCTCTCTCTCTCTCTCTAAATAATACCATGCCCTCCCCTCCCCTCCCCTACCTTACCCATCCACCCACCCTCCCCTCCCCTCCCCTGCCCTACCTTACCTTACCTTACCTTACCTTACCTTACCCATCCACCCACCCTCCCCTTCCCTACTGTACCCTACCCTATCCTACACCACACTACTCGTCCATCCACCGTACCCTACTGTACCCAACCCTACCCTACCCTACCCGACCTCACCCTACCCTAACCTACCTTACCCAACCCTACCCTACCCTACTCTACCTTACCTTACCTTACCGTACCCACCCACCCTATCCTACCCTACCCTATTCTCTCTCTCTCTCTCTCTCTCTCTCTCTCTATAATATAACCAAACCATAACCAACCAAACTCTCTCTCTCTCTCTATATATATACTGTATATATTACTAAACCATAACCAACCCAACCCTACCCTACGTTACCTTACCATACTTTACCTTAACCTACCCTGCTGTTCCCTACCCTACCGTACCCTATCGTACCACACCCTACCCTACCTTACCCACCCCACCCTACCCTACTCTACTCTGCCCTGCCCCGCCCTGTCCTGCTCTACCCTACCCTAATTTACCCTACCGTACATTAACCAAACCGTGTCCTAACCATACCCAACCTACCGTACTCTACCCTACCCCAACCTACCGTACTCTACCCTACCTTACCCACCCCACCCCAC
>NC_136975.1:5403758-5491585 GCF_032717465.1 Coenobita brevimanus | reverse complement strand
GACGGTGCCCGTGCTGGGGACATGGGCTGGTGCGGCAGGGCCTAGGCTAGAACTAGCCAGGTGGGCCGGGACTGGGAAGGTTGGTGCTGGTGCCAATGGCGGGGGGGCCAGGGGAAATGCTGGGGTCAGGTGCCGGGGTGGGGATGATGCTGGGGCTGAGGCCAGGGCCCGTGCTGGGACTGGAGTCAGGGCCTGTGCCAGTGCTTAGGCCAGGGCCTAACATCCCGGAGCTGGGGCTGGGGGCCAGGTGGGACGGTGCCGTGGCTGGGGCAGGGGCTGGGTGCAATGGGGCTTAGAAGGACAGGGCCGGTGCTGGGACTGAGGCCTGTGCTGGGGCTCGAGCCAGTGCTGGGACCAGGGCCAGGCTGGACGGGACCAGTGCTGGGGCTTGGTCCTGGCCTGCCGGGGCCAGGACTGGAACCAGCCGGGTGAGCCAGGGCACGGGCCTGGCGTCCTGGCGCTGGACATGCTGTGCCTGGTCCTGAGGCCGAAGCCAGACAGGCCGGGGCTGAAGCTGGGGAGGCCAGGGGCCAGTGCTGTGGCCCGGGCTATGAGGGTCGGGGTAGGGTGAGCTGGGGCCCGGGCTATGAGGGTCGGGGCAGGGTGAGCTGGGGCCAGGGCCGGTTGCTGGGGCTGGTGTGCCGGTGCCAGGGCTGGTGCTGGGTCCAGGGCCACTGTTGGGGCCAGGGCCGGTGCAGGAGCTGGGGCCAGGGCTGGGCGGACAGTGATTGGGACCAGTGCTGGCGCCGGGTGGACCAGAACCGGTGCTGGGGCCAGACGGACCGGGACTGGTGCTGGGTACGTCCTGGGGTTGATGTGGGTACCGGGGCTGATGCTGTAGCAGAGTGAGCCTGGGCCAGTGCTGGGGCAGGGAAGGCCGGAGCCTGTGCTAGGGCCAGGATGGGGGCCAGGCAGGCTGGGGTCGGGGCCTCTGTTGGGGCTGGACAGGATGGGACCGGGGCCAGGCGGGTCTGGGTGGATGCTGGGGCCGGGGTCGGATGGATTGGGGCCAGTGCTGGGGTCGGGGCTGGTGCTGGGGTCGGGGCCAGTAATGGGGTCAGGGCCAGGGCCGGTGCTTGGGCCGGGGCCAGACTGGACGAGGCTGGTGGTGATGCCAGGGCCAGTAATGAGGATGTGGCCAGTGCTGGGGCTGGAGCCAGTGCTGGGGCTGGAGCCAGTGCTGAGTCCGGGGCTGGAGCCAGGGCCGGTGCTGGGCCAGGGCCGGTGCTGGGCTAGGGCTGGGCGGGACGGGGTTGGTGCTGGGGCCGGGGCTGGACGGGTCGCGTTCATGGGTGGGAGGGTTGGGCGGGGCAGGCTTGGGACAGTGCTGAGCCCGCGGCCGAGCGGGAAGGGACCAGTGCTGGGGCCGGGACCGGGTGGGCCAGGGCCGTGGCTGGGGCCGGGGTTCAGCAGGCTGGGTTTGGACAGGCCGGGGCCAGGCAGGTGGCCTGCGTTCAAGGCCGGGACCATGGTTGGGGTTGGGCAGGCTAGGGCCGGGGCCGAGGCTAGTGCTGGGTCCAGGGCCAGGGCCGGGCAGGACTGTACTGGGGCCGAGGCTGGCCGGGACAGGGTCGGTGCTGGCGGAGCGGGTACGGGGCCGGACGGGATAGGGCCGGTGCTGGGGCTGGGGTCAGTGCCTGTTCTGGGGCCGGGCAGATGGGGCTGGTTGGGCCAGGGCCAGTGCTGGGGCTGGGGCCGGGGATGGGCCCAGGGCCAGGAAGGACAGGGCCAGTGCCGGGCGGGATGAGGCCAGTGCTGGGGTCATGGCTGGTGCTGTTGCCATGGTTGGCAGGGCCGGGGCCAAAGCCAGTTATGAGGCTGGGGCCAGTACTGGGGTCTGGCCCATGCAGGCCAGGGCCGGGTGGGCTGGTGCCAGTGCTGGGGCCTGGTCCGGCAGGAACCGGGCCCGCCGGGCGTGGCTTGACCAATGCTGGAGATGGGACTGAGGCCGGGTGGGCAGGGGCCGATGCTGGGGCCGCGGCTTGTGCTGGGATTGAGGCTGGTGCTGGGGCTTGTGCACTGCTGAGGCCAGGGTCAGTGCTGGGACCAGGGTAAGGACAGGGTAGACCAGGGCAGCGCGGACCACGGCTGATGCTGGGGCCAGGGCCGGGGCTGGGGCCAGGGCCGGGGCTGGAGCCAGGGCCGGAGTTGGAGCCAGGGCCGTGGCTGGAACCAGGGCCGGGGCTGGAGTCAGGGCCAAGCGGGCCAGGGCCGGGTTCAGGGCTGAGCAGGCCGGGTTCAGGGCAGGGGCCGGGGCCCAGGTCAAAGTGAGGGCTGAACCAGCAGGGATCGGGGCCGAGGTCAGGTGGGCCGGGGCTGGGGCCAGAACAGGGGCCAGGTGGGCTAGGGTCAGGGCCGGGGCCGTTGCTGGAGCCATGGCTGGGCAGGACAGGGCCAGTGCTGGGGCCAGGGCCAATTCTGGGGCCATTGTTGGGAGTGCCAGGGCCGGTGCTGTGGCCGTGGCTTGTGCTGGGGTCAAGGCTGGTGTTGGGGCCGGTGCTGAGGCCAAGGTTGGTGCTGGGGCCAGGGCCAGTGCTGGGGTCAAGGCTGGTGCTGGGGCCGGGCAAATCAGGGCTGGACGGACCATGGCCAATGCTGGGGCCGGTGCTGGGGCCAGGGCCAGGGCCGGTGCTGGGCCTGGGGCCAATGCTTGGTCCAGGGCCAGGGCCAGGTTCAGGGCTGGGGCCGTTGTTGGGAATGCCAGGGCCAGTGCTGTGGCTGGGGCCGAGCGGGCCGAGGCTGGTGCTGGTGCTGGGGCCGGGAGGGCCAGGGCTGGGCGGGATGGGGTCTGTGCTGGGGATGGGGCCGGGGATGATGAGGTCGGTGTTCGTGCCGAGGCTGGACGTGCCGGGGCCGGGCGGGCCGAGGCCAGTCCTGGGCAAGGGGTGGGCAAGTTGGGGCTGGGCAGGGTGGGACAAAGCAGGCAGAAGCCGGGCGGACTGGTGCCGGGGCCGGGCGAGCCGGGACTGGAAGGGCTGGTGCTGATATTTGGGCCATTGACAGGCAGGCAGGGGCCGGTGCTGAGCTGTTGCCAGACAGGCCGGGGCCAGTGCTGGGACCCTCGCCGACCAGTGCTGGGGTCGGGGGCAGGCAATCTGGGGCCAGGGGCAGGCACTCTAGGGCCAGGGCCGGGTCTGGGGCCCAGGCCGGGTCTGGGGCCAGGGCTGGGCCCTGGGCAGGTGTTGGGGCCGGGGTTGGGTGGGTCAGGGCTGGTGATGGGGCTGGAGCCGGGTGCCCCAGCACCGTGCTTTCCGGGGCCGGACGGGTTGGGTTCGGATAAGCTGGGGTCATGCAGGCTAGGTTCAGCCGGTCTGCGTTCGGGGCCTCACGGGTCGGGGCCAGGGTCAGGTGGACCGGAGCCAAGGCCTGGTCCAGGGCCGGGACCGGGGCCAGTGCCGGGTGGGCTGCATATTTCCATTCTGTATGCATACTCGTCCCACCACCATGAACCCTCAGCCAGGAATGACACTCGCCCTGTTGCTTCAAAATTAACCATAGGGTTTCTCGAAAATATGCTCAATGTGTTTCCCGGGCAAAATTACCTATATATACCTAAAGTAACCTTAACCAAATCTAACATCCTAGAAGGGCTGCTTGGCTGAGGTGGCTAGCTGTGGTACCGACACGAATACTTATACAGAACGTAAAATGCGGGCGGGCTGGGGCTGAGGCCAGGGCCAGGCAGGCTGGTGCCAGGGCCAGGGCTGGGGTCACACGGACCGGGGCTTTTTCTGCGGCTGGACTGGGGCCAGACGGATCGGGGTCAGGCAGACCAGAGCCGGGGCTGGGACCAGGCGGGCCGGGGCTGGGGCCAGGGCTGGGCAGATCAGGTCATTTGCTGGCTGGGGCCAGGTAGGTCAGGACGGGACGGGACAGGCCGGGGCCCGTCCCGACCTACCTGGCCCGGTCCTGACCTGAACTTCCCAGGGAAGGGGATGGGGCAGGTGCCACGTGGGCTGGGAAGGGGATGGGGCCGGTGCCACGTGGGCTGGGAAGGGGATGGGGCCGGTGCCACGTGGGCTGGGAAGGGGATGGGGGTCTTGCAGACCTGGGCCAGGGCCTGCTAGACCGGGGCATTGGCCAGAACTGGGCGACCTGGATCTGGGGCCATGCGGGCTGGGGCCGAGGAGGCTGGAGCTGGGCGGGTTGGGGCCGTGCTGGCCATGGCCGGCCAGTTCGTGGCTGGACCTAGCTGGCCCAAGCAGAGCAGGGAAGGGCCAGGGCGGGTCAGGCTGGGCTTGGACGGGCACGGCAGGCCGTGCCGTGCAGGGCCAAGCAGAGCGGAGTCACTCAGGGCAGGGTCGGTCCAGGCCACACTGGGAATATCCAGCCTGTGCAGGTTTGGGCTTGGTGGGGCCAGGCAGGTCAGGGCATGGCTTGGCTGGTGAAAGCAGTGCCGGAGCATGGCAACGTCGGACCGGGCCGGGCTAGGGCATGGCAAGGCAGACTAGGGCAGGGCCGGTCCGGGTCCCATCGGGCTGAACTGGACACGGTGGGACAGAGCTGTACACAGCAGGTCAGAGCTGAGCCGGGCTGGGCGAGGCCAGGCAAGTCAGGTCAGGGCGTGGGAGGTTAGAGTAGAGCATGGCAGGGCCGGGCCGAACCGAGCCATGCATGGCAATGCAGGGCAGGGAAGGACAGTCCAGGCTTCGCCAGGCTGAGTCGGGTAGGGCAGGGAGGGGCCGGGCAGGGCCAGGTACGGCCGGGACGGGTTGGGTCGGGCCGGGCAGGACTAGATAAGGTAGGATCGGACAGGCAGGTCAGGACAGAGCGTGGCGTTTCCGGGCCGTGCCTTGTGCGCCTCTTCCCTCGGCTCCCGTGTGTCCTCGCATCTCTTCGTCTGAGAATACAGTTGGGTTGGTTAGCTCTGGACCAAATTTCAAGATCTAAAAGCATCACTCCTTTATTTGCTCGTACTGATAGCGCCTCTACCTCCTCCTAGTGACTCGAAACCAGGTGTGCTGGTTCTCGGCAAAATTTCAGTACATAAATAGAATCATTCCCTTAATTTCTGAACTTCCATTGCACTCCAGATATTCGTATCGACTCGAAACCTGGTGATCTCCCTGATATTCACCAGCTGTATGACCCGTGAATGGTGGTAATGATGCTGCGGTTGCGTCAGACCTTTGGTGATGCCGTAGGTCTCTTTCTAGGTTCTTTGTCAATGCTGTATTGGTGCTCTGTATTGCTGAGAAACCGTAGATCTCTGTTGGTAATGTGTAGTGGTGGTACTGCAGATCTGTGCTGTGTGGTGGTGGTGGTGGTACAGCAGATCTGCACTGTATGGTGGAGGTGGTACTGCAGATCTGTTTTATAATGGTGGTGGTGGTACTGCAGATCTGTACTGTATGTTGACGTGATACTGCAGATCTGTATTGTGTGGCGGTGGTGGTACTGCATACAGTACATGTATTGTATGGTGGTGGTGGTGATGGTGGTACTGCATACAGTATATGTAAAGTATGGTGGTGGTGGTGATGGTGGTACTACAGATACTTTGTGTTGTTGTGGTGGTCGTGATATTGATCAGGGGAGTGTTGTGTTACTGTAAATCTTTGGTGTTGTGTGGTTGTGGTGTTAATGATCTTGTTGGGTATTGTGAGGTGATGGTGATGGTGGTAATGATCTTGTTGGATACTGTGTGGTGGTGGTGGTGGTAATGACCATGCTGAGTGCTAGGTGTTGTGTGATGGTGATTATAATGATCTTGTTGGGTACTGTGTGGTGGTGGTGATAATGATCTTGCTGGGTGTTGTGTGGTGTTGGTTATACTGCCGATCTTGGTGTGTGTTGTTTCGGATTAGTAATTGTCGCAGTCACCTCATTTTACCTCTTCAATACCCTAACGCTGTTTTTTTAATTATACTCTTGCCACCATCAGATTTCATTACCATAAAGGGAAGGGAGATCACTGTTATTCCTGTGAATGCGAGTGTTCTCCCTTACCTACGAAAAACTAGCACCATATACCCGTCTCCTGTCTTGTCTTCCCGCAAGCCAGACATCCACCCACCCACCCATGAATTTATCTGCCCACTACATTAGCCTAACTCCGCCTGTCCACCCACCCACCAACCCACCCACACGCCCACCAGCAATATGACCCGTGAGTTTCCATCTGATCGATACTGAATGTTAAAGTTATTCCGCAAGATAAACATTAATAATCCCGGGTAAGTTTGTCTTCAAGAGCTGTTTTACATAATCTAAATTCGATGATACGCCACACGCCCACGACCAAAGGAAAAACTACCGAACGCACACGACCAAGCGAAAAATGGCAAGCACACACACACACACACACACACACACACACACACACACACACACACACACACACACACACACACACACACACACACACACACACAGTACATTAATCCCACATAATAACCAACCAAGATACTATCGCACACGCATACATACTCTACACATAATGGTAAACATTTTTCCATGCCAAGCACACTGTATCAGAGGAAAGGATGTATATTGTAGTGTCAAACTTTTTTCCCACTAACAACACTCAGCGAGACGGATCCAGAAAGATTAATATGGAAATAAAAGCCTTCGAAATTCTCTTCTCAGCTCCACGTCAGAAACCAAACGATCCACACACAAAAAAATGCTCCATAATGCCTGCTCATAGACAGACAATGCCGTCGACTTAAAAAAATACGGTTGCAGTTCTTACCATGTTTCCATACACATTTCATCCATCCATTTCTATCATAATGCCCGAGGAATATAGACCATTCCGACGACTGCCTAAAAAAAGTAAATGCAGCTTCTGTCACGTACATTTCCATACATATTTCACCCATCGTTCTCTGTCCTTTTCAAATATGTGACAATAAAGCGAGCATCCCGCAGACACTTTTTAGCTGACAATCCGTTGGCCATCGCTCGATTACCCAATGGTTTGCAGCGATGGCCTGTCGATTGTAGCAGGTTTCAACGCTCGGCGCCTGATTGAAAACCATTGTTTGTATGTGGCTCAGTCAAATAATTGTCGAGCCAATCAATATACTGCCTACAGTCATAACTGAATATATACTGTGTGTGATTCTTTGTTACGCAGAGCCATGTTTTGATACTCGAGACGACATTTATTGGTATGATTTCTTTACCTCCACTGACTTTATTGACAGCATGTAATGAAAAAAGATATTTATTGATATCTGTCAGTCTCCACTGGCTTTATTGTTTATGTAATGAAGAAGACATTGATATTTGTTTTCTTAAACAGGCTATTGATATTTGTTTCCCGCCACTGACTTTATCGTTATCGCCCGTCTAGCGAGGAGATAATGTAAACAGCGTGCGTCTACGTGTGTGTCTGTGCGTCTACTTCCGGCTGAACGATGATTATTGATCTTGGTTTTCTTTTGGCAGGAACACAAAAGGGTGAAACGTGGCGGGCGAAATCCTAGGACTTTCTTTACGATGTTAGTTTTGTTATTGCCTGCCAAGCAAGACAATAATGTATCCCCCCGCGCGCGCGCGTGCGTGCGTGCCTGTGTGTGTGTGTGTGTGTGTGTGTGTGTGTTATGAACTAATTAGATTTCGGCAAAGCTGGGGGTGATATGCCTCAAAATGCCAGAGGATTAGTGATCTAGTTTTTTAGTGATGAGGGCGATACGCATTCGTGGCCGTCAGCTTTGGCTTTTATTTTAAAAGCATGCAATGAAGATGACATTTACTGATAAAGTTTACCTCCACCGGAGCCTCAGTTAACTTCCTTGTCAATTCACTTTTCACACCATCGGGGCGAGGAAAAAAATAGATAACTAAGCTTTTTTTTTTTTTTTTTTTTTTTTTTTACCCTACTATCCTGCGTATGTACTCGTAAACCAATTCTTAGCTCTAAAGAACAAACTATGTACTGAAAGGAATATAAATCCATGAACTGAATAAAGGAGACAAATTGTAAAGCTACTTCTGTCCTTGTCCCTATCATCATCCAGGCTAAGTAAAATAATCCATGGGTAACAGTAGACAATGTTGTGAAAGGATTATAAAGCTCAAATTGTAAAGCCTCTTCTGTGGTGCCTATCATCATGGGAGTGAAGGAAGGCGACCATAAGGTACACAATAAAGCCATGGCAGAATCTCATCAGTCCCTAACCAGGATGGACGACCCGCCATCAAACGATAAAAAATGGCTCTCTCTCCTCGGCCTTATTATGAGGTCAAATTGGGTCTTCCCTCTGCCTCCTGTAGCCCGCTTATACCCCTTCACCGCGAGGACGTCATCTTCATTCTATTCTCGCTGCCGCCTGACTTTTCTCTCCTACGATGGGTATAGTAAGAATAACTAGAATAAAAAGGAACGTCATTAGATTGACGGGGTTCAAAAATGGCTTTGTCGTCGGCTTTATTTTGAGGTCATATTAGGTCTTTCCTTCGCCCCTATAGGTGGCTGGAATAAAGTTGTCCCGATCACAATAGTGTTTTCATTCATCGGCAAAAATAAACTGTTTGTTAGAATCTAAAGTAACGTTGTTTTAAATCCATCTCCCATCTTTTATGAATCACTTGTTTTTCTTATGAACACTCGATTAATTGCACAATTTTTTTTCAATAATTTTGGTTGGATGATTTTTTTTTTTTTTTTTTTTAAGATAAGTTCGCTGCAATTTCAAGACTGTAGTTACGCTGGTTTGTCATGATTCTAAAGTTACTTTTTTTTTTCCAGAATGAATATAGTTTTTAGTTACTTTAAGTACAGAGTTGCGTTTTTTGAAATCGGGCTAGTTTTCCAAGAACATACTCATAAAGCGAGTTTTTTTGCGCAAACTTACGTTTAAAGGAAGGTTATTTTTTTTAATACAAAGTTACGCTGGTTTTCATGAATAAAGAATTACGCAAGTTTATTCACTAATCACTAGTACTACACTTATTATTGTTAGTCACACAAGCTGCTATTGTTTTTATAGAAAGTTACCTTGGTTTTTCAAGAATATCGTAAGAGTTATGTAAATCTGTCACGAACTGTTGGTGTTACCCTGATTACCGTCAATCAATTAAGTTACTCCTGTATTCCATGCATCATCACAGGTATTCAGGTGTACATGAATCACTGAAGTTATGCCGGTAGTCATGAGTCAGTGACGTTGCGCTGGTTTTTCGTCAGTCACCAAAGTTACCCTCGATTTTTATTCGTCTCTAAAGTTATGCTGTCTTTTCCATCACTCATTATAGGTACCTGGATCTTCATGAAGTGCTAAAATTCGTTAAGGCTAAGCTGGCTTTTCATGAATCACTAGGTATATATTTTATTTTTATATGACGAACTTACGCTATATTTTTTCATGAACTGCTGAAGAGACTTGGTTTTCATGAATTGCTAAAGTTGAGCATATTTTGTATCACTAGAGTCATGGTGGTTTCCGTGAATCACATAACCTGACCTGATTATCATGAATAAAAAGTTAAGCAGATTTTCCACGAATCATTAAAGTTATTGTGTGGGTCTGACTCACTAACCTGGTGTTGATTTTCAGGAAATCACTAGAGTTACGCTTGATGTCATGAATGGCTTGTCTTCATAACTCGCCTGTGTTCGCATTTTTTTTTAGTTTGATGACCAGCTAAAGTTACGTTAGTTTTCAAGCTAGAGCTACGCCGGTTGTCATGATAAGGTTAGGCTGGTTTTAATTCTAGAGTTACACTAGTTTTCATGCTGAAGTTACCCTGGTTTTCATGCAAAATTTACACTGGTTTTCAAGCTAGACCAACCTTGGTT
Source organism: Coenobita brevimanus (assembly GCF_032717465.1). Taxonomy (NCBI): domain Eukaryota; kingdom Metazoa; phylum Arthropoda; class Malacostraca; order Decapoda; family Coenobitidae; genus Coenobita; species Coenobita brevimanus. The sequence goes on along the minus strand of NC_136975.1, from coordinate 5,481,837 downwards.
TTTATGCTAAGCTATACAGATTTTTATGCTAAAGTTATACTGGTTTTTACGCTGCAGTTACGCTGGTTTTCTCTTGAGTTACGCTAGTTTTCACGATAAAATTACGTTGGTTTTCACTATAGTTACACTGATTCACACGCTAAAGTTACACTGGTTCACACGCTAACGTTACGCTGGTGTTTACGTTGAAGACACGCTGGCTTTCATTATTGTTACACTAGTTATCACGCTAGAGTTACGCTGATGTCAAGCTATTGTTACGGCGATTTCACGTTAAAGTTACGTTGGTTTTCACGTTAAAGTTACGCTAGTTTTCACGTTAAAGTTCTGGTGGGTGCAAGGGCTGGGGAGGGGGGCAATGTGGGGGCCGTTTCACACCCACTAAAGACTGGGTTGCCTTCCTCCCCAACGACGCGTGTTCGACATGTTGACTGCGGTTTATGGTATCGCGGTGCTGGCTTACGGGGCTCAGACACGGGATAATGCAGCTTTGCTAGACGTGGAGAGGGAAGGAGTGGGAGGTGAGAGGGAAGGAGTGGGAGGTGAGAGGGAAGGAGTGGGAGGTGGGTGGGAAGGGGGGTGAGTGGACAAGGATGGGAAGGAAGGGTGAGGGGAGGCAGGGATGGGAAGGAGTGGGAGGTGAGCGGGCAGAGATGGGAAGGAGTGGAAATTGATTGGGCAGGGATGGAAAGGAGTGGGAGGTAAGTGGGCAGGGATGGAAAGGAGTGGGCAGGGATGGAAAGGAGTGGGAGGTAAGTGGGCAGGGATGGAAAGGAGTGGGAGGTAAGTGGGCAGGGATGGGAAGGAGTGGGAGGTAAGTGGGCAGGGATGGGAAGGAGTGGGAGGTAAGTGGGCAGGGATGGAAAGGAGTGGGAGGTGAATGGGCAGGGATGGGAAGGGTGGTGATTGGACAGGGATGGGAAAGAGGGGTGGGGGGGGCGGGATGAGAGTGGGATTGGTGGACAGGGATGGGAAGGATGGTGTGGGTGGGCAGGGTTGAGAAGGAGCAGTGAGTGGGCTGGGATGGGAAGAGGAAGTAAATGGGCAGGGATGGGAAGGAGGGTGAGTGAGGAGGGATGGAAATGGGATTCAGTGCGTAAGGATGGAGGATGGGTGGGCAGGGATGGAGGATGAGTGATCAGGGATGGGGGATGAGTGGACAGTTGTGGGGGATGAGTGGGCAGGGAAGGGGGGGGTGAATGAGTAGGGATGGGAAGGAAGGGCAGGATGCTAGGGGTGTAGAGAAAAACGGGAGAGGAAAAGGGTGGAAACGAAGGTATAGGGAGGTGGAGAATACGGGAGGGAGGCGGGGAGGGACAGAATGAGAAAGCTAAAGGAGGCGTAGGGGGAAAATGAGGGAGGGGATAGGGATAAGGGAGGGCGGGGGTAGGGAGAAAGGAGGGAGGGCGGGGGTAGGGAGAAAGGAGGGAGGACGGGGCAGGGAGGTAAGGGGGGAGGGGCAGGGAGGTAAGGGGGGAGGGGCAGGGAGGTAAGTGGGGAGGGGCAGGGAGGTAAGTGGGGAGGGGCAGAGAGGTAAGGGAGCTAGGACGGGGCAGGGAGTTAGGAAAGTGGAGCGGGTGTAAGGGAAAGCGAGAGAGAGCTGGGGCAGACAGAAAGGAAGGGGGGGGGGAGTAGGGAGACAGAGCAGGGGCAGGGAGATGGGGAGGTGGGCGAGGGAGGAAGAAAGGTAGGGTAAGTGGGGCAGGGAAGAAGGGAGGAGGGTACAGAGGGCACAGGTTTGGAGGAATGATGTAAACTTTGAGAATGACGGAGACGTGGACAGACTAAGGGACGAGGGTGGATCATCATGTCCAGGGGATGAAAGTTTAAGGATAGTAAGGCCAGGAGTGTGTAGGAAGCTGGCTAAGTTAGGGTGAACAAATAGTGGTCGAGAACAGGAATTATCTTCGTAGGGCGTATACCTACTCCTCCCCCCGAAAAAAAACGAAAACAACGACAACAACCACCACCACCACCACCATCACAATCACCACCACAACCACCACCACACCACCAGAGCAACAACAACAATAATAATAATAATAACTAATTATAATAATAATAATAATAACCACCACCGCCATCACAACCACCACCAAACCACCAGAACAACAACAACAATCATCATCATCATCATCATCATCATCATCAATCATCATCATCATCATCAAAAAAAATCCCATTCTATGCCGCAGGAACAAGATGACGGCTAAAATAGATATACTTATTTCTACTTGCCTGGACACAGCACTTTCATGACTGCAGGTTGTAAGCAGTGGGAAAAACAGAATCTGGAAGAATATCCCCAAGTTGATCGCTTTCTGTAATTGAGGAACAGAATACCTATTGACCTTTGCACTGGACAGTAAATAAATGAACAAACACACAACAACAATGAGGGAGAAGTAAGACATGTAGCAAATAAAAATCAGAAACTTAAGCATGGAGAGAGAGAGAGAGAGAGAGAAAAAATGCCACTTATATCGCACTAACCAGTTCTTGTTCTTGATGGTGGTGTGAGGAGGGGTATAAACTTGGTGAGCATGGGGGAAGTCGTAAAAGGAGCGATGATGAGTCAACAGCGTGTGAAGGCATAACGCAGGGGAGGGTGGGAAGTGGTTGAAGGTGCCTGACGATATAGGTGGGCTCGGAGCGACCTGTGGGTGAGAATGAAACATGGTATCACACGACTCAGGTAAATCAAGGTAACAGGCGAGAGAATAATTAGGGTGCAAAGTCTCCCCTAAACTTATTAAAATCGCTTGGAGGTAGGAAACAAAGAGAGAGAGAGAGAGAATGTGGGAATGAAAGGAGAATGTGTAGTGAATGAAAGTATATCCATCCATCCATCACCCAATCCAATGAGAGTATAACATGAAAGTATAACATAAGTGTATAACATGGAAGTATGTGTGTGGGTGAGGATAAAAGTATATAACGAGTTTCTATTCAAAGCTGAAAAGACGAATATATATAAGACCTTTTTAGCCTGGCGTGAAAAATTAAGCCACGTTCGGGAGCATCACCTAAAGTTAAGGGGTTCTTTAAAGTCCCAGCCTATGAGTTTTGCAACTAAAAGACAGTAGGGGAAGAGCAGTACGCTAAATCACTACCCTGCAAAATCCCGCATGCAGCAAGTTCCGGCAGTAAAGGGTTATTACAATGGGTGAGAGGGAAAAGAAAATGGAAGCAGAGGGGAGAACTAGTAAGGATGGTGAGTAAGGATTATAGATGGACATGAAGGCAGAGTAAGAGTGAGTGGCGACAGCAGTGTTGAGGACTTAAAAGAATGAAGTAGAATCAGGGGGAAATGAACAAGATGGTAAGAACTACGGCCAAACATAAGCAAAGACGAGCGAGTGTTAGGGTATGAAGCAAAAGGAGTGAAAAAAGTAGAGAAAAGTAATAATGAGTTAGTGAGCATTTATTTTGACTGTGTGAGAGAAGTATTTTCGTTGCCAGTGCACTATTTCCTTACACCTCCTCCTCAGCGATTTATTGTCTGCTATACCTTAACAACTTCCTGTAGTATTGCAAACAATGCCAATATTAAAATGTAAAAGAATATTAACATGTAAACTAACGCAAACTAAACTAATATTAAAAAAACATAATAACGTAAGAGAATATTATAATGTAAACTCATGCAAACTTCGCCTATACTAAAAAGATACAAGGAACATAAATGGGAATGTTAGTGTATTACGCACAATAAATCGCCAACGAAAATGCGCTAAGGAATCTTTCATATGAATAACAATATGACTCAACGTGATGCATGGGCGAGGAGTATCCCTTTCACTGTACTCTTTTTACACCAACTTGGCCTTAACCTGCCATCTCCTCATCTTGAATCCCGAGCTGAAAGAAGAGGTTAAGACCAGAATAAGGTGCTAGTCTAGAAAAAGTGCTATGGAAAGAACGTAGAGCCTGAGTACTGCATTATTCTGCCAGTGAGCTAAGGGGAATGAGCTGCAAAAAAATACGAAAAACTGGAACAGGTTAAGGCAAAAAGAGTGTGATGAATCTCAGAGAGGTATGTCACTGGGTCCACTTACAGGGAGTTCTCATGCACAATTAATCTCATCTGCCACAACACTTTACAACCTATACTTGACAACCTGCACTTTACAAATGCACTTTACAATCCATGCTGACAGTAAGAATCAGAGGATACTGACTGCATTCTGTTTGAGCCTGCCAGTGTATTGATTCCTATGACAAAGGAATAGGCGGGGATATAAGTTTTCCTAATATTTCACAGTCCCAACTTTCCTCTGATACCTAATATTCGCAAGCTGAAAGAGGCCTGGAATGTTTCTCTGCCCAAACATATTATTCACTCTGCTACGATACATCAGAGAGGAAAGTGATAGATTTTTCAAGTGTGAAGTAAACGTAGTGCAAAAGTAGTGGAACTTTTGTCCTTGACTGTATCACAGTTATATAATTCTATTGATGCCTCATAAATCTTTCCACACTATTGCAACAGGATTTGAAAATGCTTTCTTACTCTATGTGGCCACACTCCAGTACATTATAAGCCACTATACATTGCTTGTAGATGGCATACAAACGCCCTCAGTAGATTTCTAAATCAATTTGAGCATATGCAACTGTCCTGTAAAAGAAATACGTTTCAAGTATTACAGTTTCTGTGAAGGCTCGATACGAAGTACGTGTAACCTGATTTAATGTAACAGAAATGAAAGTTGTAGCAGGTTAATAATATCTGCTTGGTTCAGCTCCACCAGCCCCACACTTACACGGCAAATTTAACGTCTACTGTTACTTTCAAAATTTAACTAAAACTTTCATGCAGGCCGTGGCGATGGAAAGTGTTACAGGAAAAAATGAACGTTAAGAACATAGGAAAAGAGTGAGAGGGAAGGATACGCGTTGATATTAGGGAAGAAATGACAAATATGGAGAGCAGGGTACAGTGTCGACAGGGGATCATTGGCGTACTTCAGCTCATGACAGTACCGCATAAAGGTTCATTTCCAAGAGATACTGTGCCGTATTCTTGCTCACCTACCTTTCTGCCTACGATGATGCCTGTTCCAATTTAGTTAGATTACCACCAGATGATTTTATTCAGATTTGAAGGAATGTTCTCGGTGTAAAAGTGTTTCAACAGCCAATAACAATCTTCCACTTTAGTGAGTCTCTATGTTAAATAAAATTGGAAAAATAAATTCAAAAAAATCTTGTGGGGTAAAGAAATTTCACTCTTCTTTATCATCTCTTTATATTACTAATGAAAGCCACATCGATAATAAAGAAGGACGTGAATAACAAAGCCAACATGGAAGTTTAATATGCAAAATACGAGTAAGTCGCTAAGGAACAGGTGTTACGACTTCCCCCATGACAACGAGAAAACTGTCCTACGTACGTCTGGGTGAGAATCTGCAGTTTTCTGAGTGGTGACTGTTTCATATATAATGCTTTAGATTTAACCGAGACATTTTAAGCTTGGTCTGACTGTGAGAAATGTTTTTAAATTACATTGTTGCCATATTTATCAACAACAACATGCGAATTTTATGTCCAGCAAATATCGGATGAAAATATTATGAAAGAAAATCTCGACCTGCAGTTACAATAATACTTTGACGGCATTAAAAAGAGGCTTAAGAGAATTACAATGGAGTGGAATTAAGTGGCAGTAACAAGAATCCCAAGCCAATTTACTGGACTCAAAACAACGAGGTCTGGGATTAGGCTGAAGGGTGAATGGACTACATGGCAGGCGAAACACTGCGTGGGGGGAGGAAAGGTGGGCGTGAGGGAGGGAAGATCCAGGGAAGATTAGTATTCTATCCACTTAACTCCCGTCCATATTATTAAGTTACTAGCGAGTCACAGGAGTATTTTTTTCCCCTGATACCATTAACCTTCTCATGGTCGGGGCTACTCTGGTATGTTCAGCTCACGCCAAATGATATTCAGCTGCTGGCGAGCTATAGTAACCTGCGAGTGTTTTTACCGATACCAATACACAACTATAATATTCCATTCCAGTTAAAGCCATGCGATTTTGTTCAAACGAGAGTGGACGACAGGAGCTTATGAGTGTTAATACTGCCACTGTTTACCTTATTATGGTCGTGACTTTTCGTATTTCATTCCAGCTAACGCCAGGAGAATTTCTTTGGCTGAAAGTGTTATACAATCCAGTAAGTATTAATACTCATACCATTACCTCTCGTGGTTGCGTCTGTATTTTACATTATCTAACGTCAGACGATTTTATTCGACTGTGAGGGAGTCACTGGAATGTGTGTTCCTGTGCTTGTTGTTGAGTAAGCTCGGTCTGTCTGGCCAAGCAGACCCATCAACTTTATGTAAACAACCGTCCCTGCAGGCTCGTCTTGCGCAATGAATCTATGCCTCCCCACGGCAGACAGCGCCTCGCCACAGCGAGGCGTGGGGAAGTGTGGAAGTTTGGTTACAGGATGGACGCCGCATTTGCGTCTCTCCACCCAGTTAACAGAGGTACCATGGTAGGCTCCACATCACCCTGCTATATGATTATATGATTACCAACTAGCATCGTAAATGGTTTCCTGGTTTACGAGAAACCATAAGGTTAGTGTAGAGCCACTTGGAAGGCGCAATAAACAGTGACAGGAGGGTGGGTGACACAGGGGACAGAAGGACATACACAGAAAAACAATGATAAAGGTGAAGGAAGAACCAGGCAGTAATAGAAACTCACTGGAAGGATGGGGGACATGGGAAGGCAGGGGTGCACACGCAGAAAACGATAACTGAGGAGGAGGAATCAGGCAGCGTTACATCAATCCGTATTCCCGCTAATGAATAGTCAATGCACACACCACCTCAGATGTCGACGATACACGAAAACTTGTGTCCACCTGGCATCTGCATTTTTTTTTTCTCTCTGGCCAGTGGTGCCGGTCTGTGAGGCAGGGACATAAAGAGAACAACGCCGTCATTAAGCCAGGCTGTAAAAAGGGAGCGGCGGGCATATGAGGGAAGGTAATTGGTGCCAGTGCAGGAGCGGTGTGGTGGTGCCTTCAGGTGGGTGTGTGGGGGTGGGGGGCAGAGAGAGATGGGAGGGAGGGAGGGGGAAAGGGAGAGGGAAGGGGAAAGGGAGGAGAGAAGGGGGAAGGGGAGAGGGAAGGGGAATGAGACAGGGAGAGTGAATGGGAGAGAAAGAAAGAGAGAATGGGAGGGGGGTGGAAAGGAATAATGAAGGCTGAGAGAGAGAGAGAGAGAGAGGAAAGGGAAGGAATCTGAAGAGGGGGAAGCAGGGAAGAGGGAGAAGCGAGCATGTGAAGGAAGGTAATTGGGTTCTGTGCAGGGGCGGTATGCGGGTGCCCTTAGGCGGGTGTGAGGGGAAGAGAGAGGGGGGTAGAGCGAAATGTGAAAAGGGATAAGAAATGGGCAAAGGGAGTAAGGGTAAGAGGAAAAAATATAGACTGGAGGAAAGAACAGAGATGGGAGGAAAATATGTGAAAAGGATTTGACAAAGAGAAGGGGAAATGAAATGAGAATATGGTTGGAAGGAAGAGGATGGGAGGAGGGATGAAGATATGTGTAGAGGAGGATGAAAGAGAGAAGGGTATGAAAGGAGTAGGGATAAATAGGAAATAATGAGAGGAAGATGAAAGAGAAGAAGGGATGAAATTTGAAATGGTACGAGGAGGTAAAGAAGCTGTAAGGGGGAAGATGGATGAAAAGAACGATGAAACGGACATGCAGAAGAAAAGAAGACCGGAGAAGACATCAGGGAAAAATTAATGGAAGAAATAGTAGGGAACAGAGGTGAGAAAACTGTCAGCAGGCAGCGTGTGTAAAATGAAAAAAACAGTGATGGGCGGAATGAAGGTGAGGGAAAAAGAAAGACAAACACTGAGGCAGGGAAGAAGAGAGGATAAAAGGGAAGAATAGTGATGGGAGGGATAAGTGATGCGAAGTAGAATAAATACAAATAGAAAAGAGGGATGGGAAGATGTCGGAAGGGAAAGGGATGGAGGATGGAGAATAAAGGAATTAAGTGTGAGAGGGAGACGGGCAAAAGAAAAGTTAAGAGGAAAACAAGATAGGAGAGGTGAAAAGAAGAAATGAGAAATGAAAGACGGAGGGTCGAAGGGAGGATGTAAAAAAGAAATGGAGCACAAACGAAAGGAGAAAAGGTGAGAAGAGAAGTAGCAGAAGATAAGATGATGAAGGAGATGCGACATAAGGAAAGGGAAGCCAAAAAATGAAAGAAGAGATGTGAAGCTTAAGGCGAGAATGGAAGAGGAAAGCAAAAGTAGTGACTGAAAGGAAATGGTAACGAAGATCTGACAAATATGAGGCTACTAAAGAAGGAAATAACATTTTAGCGACAAACAGCTGCAAAATAAAGTGTCACTGGTAGCAGGAAAACAGAAATGAGGGATCAAGGGTCGAAATAAAAGGATTTTCCTTAGAACTGTAATGAATGAGAAATGTAACTGCCTTGTTCTCAAATCCTGAATCGTCAAAGGGAGGGAAGCTCTCTCTATTTCACATGACCATTTGAAAAATTCCAGTGATCATTAGATGTGCTTAGCTCGCATCCTTTATTACAAAGCGCCATCAACAACAATACACAGAGGCCAGACACGTTCCATCTTCAGCACTTGCTTCAGAAATTATCGTCGCCAAAATCTGTAGGCTTCTCTTCCTCTTCCCGATTGAAAGTTTAAACATATAAAAATGAAAAAATGAAAAAGAAAAGAGGAAGACAAAGGGGGTAACGAAAGTAAGCTAGAGGAGAGTTAACCCACCTATCGCGACATACGAACTTTGTATTTCATTCTTGCATCAGAGAAAGAGCAGAGAAATCTGTCAAGTGAAGGGGCTGAGAACTGTTGTACACTGGCCAACTGCACCCCCACTGAGATATTATGTTCCCTTGTGGTGTGATACATTACGACACACGGACGGAAGGTAGATCCATACAGTAGTATTTTATTCTGCCATCGAGTTACGTGATATAAACTGAAATAGAAAAATAAAGAGAGCCAAGATGAGGCAAAGCACTATAAATGGAGGAATTATGCATGGTGAAAAACAGGGCAATAGTTATACCCATAGTTTTAATACAGCCGTCGACAGAATGTTTTGACCGAGAAGTGTTTCCAGAGGCCTACCATGTGAGAATTTGTGTACACTATTTTTACTTAACTGAAGCTGTACATCTGAGGCTAGAGCACTGTGTGTGTGTGTGTGTGTGTGTGTGTGTGTGTGTGTGTGTGTGAGAGAGAGAGAGAGAGAGAGAGAGAGAGAGAGAGAGAGAGAGAGAGAGAGAGAGAGAGAGAGAGAGAGAGAGAGAGAGCTGTCTCGTAAAATGTCTACATGATCCAGTTATAAGCTATCTGCAACGAGGTCCAGCTGATATTTTCTTGCTTATCCTGGTCACTTCATTTTTTGCCTACAGGAAATCGCTGACTTGAGCCATTCCCTATAACGCACTTCATATCAGTTTACCTTGTTTATACACGTAATTCATCTTCCTGCATGCCCAAACTTCACTGATTAAATCTTTTCAGGATAAAAATTTCCTGTTGTTTGTGTGTGGCAAGCAAGTGTTCATGGGACCAAAGTCAAGTAAGAGTGAGATCAAGCTTGGGAAATGTCGAGGTAAAAAGAAAATTGGTGGAAAGCCTGAACTCGAGCGGTGAGATAAGAGAAACCTCCAAGGAACTAAGAAAAGGTGTGAGAAAAGAGTGGAGCAAGACCAAACTCGAGGTAACAAATAACAAGAAATATCACGACTGAAAACAAGTGCAGCTTCCAGGAAAGTACCACGCACAAACACCTCCACAAACATTATAAAACGTCGCACTTCCTCAGCCCCGGAAATGGTCCAAACAATGGTGTGAACGCAATGCTGGTTAAAGAATATATCCACAGCATAGGTGCAAACATTATTTGGTTGCATTCCCTGAGGTAAGAGTAGCATATATATTAGTATTTTTTAACCAATTCATACGGATATCTAAACTGTCTAAATGTCCTGGAGACTTCAGTACCGAGTTAAATATATAATATATTGAAATCTGTGACCCGTAAATCCCCCCACCCCTTAAAAAAAATCTAGTATAAGTATTTTGGACGGTGACTACGTATATCTGGAAAAAAAAAATTAGAAAAGTACAGTATTGTTCTTGCACACTGGGATGCATGTTATAGTGGTGTAATCTTTTTAAAATACTCGTACTTCTGCCTGAAAATTCTCTCCCCGACTCAGTAAAATCGTCTGAAGTTGCCCACAAGGAAATAGAAAACACGTCTTCGGGCTGATGGGGCAAAGAAAAATTGTGTCAAAGCCTGCCAGCCAGAGGGGTCTCCTGTGATGTAAATAATATAGTTACTTTAGCTGGAACTTAAAAGACGTCCCCTGTCTGGACAAGTTAACACGTCTCTCGCACTGCATTTTAACTAAGACTATATGAAAGAAAACTGTGGATATCAAAGCCATCAGTTCAACCATAACCCTCCACGTCCCTCCTGAACCTACAGACACATGAGCTGTAAACATCATCAGAGGAAATACATTACATAGGCCAGACGCTGATAACAGGAAGGGAGAGGGCAGATGACTACGGGAGAAGTGGATTGGGGAGGTGATGGAGGCTGGGATTGTATTTGACGTTGACTGGGTTTGGTGAGCAACGTAATGGACAGGTTAGGAACAGATTGGCGGGTAAAGTGCGTATGATATGGTTGTGATGAGTTAGTGGAGGTGGGGGATGTGTGCTCTATTGACTATTGTTACAGGCTCTAGGATTCTTGACAGGTCGAAAAGATGAATCGGGGAAAATGTATAATGAACGATCATATTTTCTTGTCCTATTCTTTTTCCAGCTACTTCAAGACAATTTTCTTTAACTCAGAATAAACCTCTAGCAGTGAAGGGGTTAATGAAGGCCATACCTAACTCCTCGAATTCGAAGATCTCTCCTGAGCTGAACATAATAAAGTACTGATAGAAATAATAAAGTACAATTATGAGACCTCAGACTAAAATTAAGAGAGTCCGCGAGAGGCTGGAGAAGTAATAGAGAGTTATGACATTGTGCACTGAGGTGAAAGCACAATACATCCAAGGTACACGCATCAAGCAGAATCTCGCAACTTTTTGTCTTCGATAATATGACTAACAATTTAGCTTCGTTCATATTTCATCAAAGAAACACTAATGACCTGAGGAAGATGCATTTTCACCTGAGGAAGCAAGTGAAAGTTCAGATTTTTCCTACATTGATGGAACGATTAATTCAAGGAGTTTCAGTTAAATTCCTTGGATGCTAAAGGTTTCTCTGAGCTAAGTAAAATCTAACGTTAGCCGCTGCAAAATCTCCGGCTGTTGCTCATGTGTCCGATGAGTTAAGAAGACGACTATTAAACATCTATAATAATTTCTTAGCATAATAAATATTTTTAGTGTAGTCACTGAAATTACAAAAATGAACAGGAGTAGACTCACCAAAACAGCTTTTACGACACGTTTAAGGCGTATGATTTTTGTAAGGTATATAAGGTCATGGAGGAGGGTATGTTCTGCCTCCATCAAGCCTAAATAAATGGCCCCGAGAACCGTCCACCAAAACATTTTCAAAGCACGGAAAGTATCTGACGTCCGGCCCGCTTCAGAATTACGAGAACTGCCCCCAAACGATTACAACTCGCCTGCACCCTGCTCTAAAATGGTCCCCCCTTTTGAGTTTTCATTGCAGGGTAGCTGAGAAAATAAAGCTTTTAATATTATGGGGAGCGCTGGACCTTGCACCCACTCCTGACGTTTCTCATTTCCGCTTCGGGAGTTGAGGAAGGGGAGAGAGAGTGCTGGGGAGAAGAGGGAGGGAAAAATGGAGGTATGCGAGGGGAAGGGGAGGGGAATGGAGGTAAGGGAAGCGATGAGAGGTAGGAGATGGGAAGGGAGATACGGTAGGTGAAAAGGGAGGGGAAAAAGATGAAGAAGGGGAAGGCAGTAAGGGAAGGGGAAGGAAGTAACGCAGGGAATGGAGAAAATAGGATGCGATGGAGAAAAGAGGAGGGGAAAATAGGTATGAGAGGGACAGGAGACACCACTGAAGGAAAGGGGAAGGTAGGTCTGCAGGGAAGGAGAGACGGTGAAAGGGTGGGGGAGGATTTGGGGAGAATGTGTTTGAGGGGAACGGAAACGGGAGAATGAGAGGGACAAAACTACAGGGAAGAAGAGAGGAGAAAGGGGGGTTATTAATACAGCGGCGAGGAGAAGAAAGGGGGAAAAAGAGAAAAAGGGGAAAAAGAGAGAAAGGAGAGAAGAGGAAAGAGAAGTACTAGAGAAATGGGAGAGGAAAGGAAAGAGTGGGGAGGGAAAGTAACGTAAAGGAGCGGGAAAAAAAAAAAAACTGTCTACAAGGAAGGAAAGAGGATGTGAGGAGATGACAGGGAAAACCAGGAGACATGGAGAGAGGAGGAAGGGAAAGGTAGTGGAGGAGGGATAAAAGGAAAGGAGTGAAAGACGGAAAGAGAACCGCAGGAGGAAGAAGAGGAAGAGGAGGAGATAAAACAACGAAAGAGAAGGAGAAAGAGTCGCGGAAAATGAGGGGAATGTGTTTGAAGGTGTGGAGTGAAAGGGAATGTGAGTATTAGAGAGAGAGAGAGAGAGAGAGAGAGAGAGAGAGAGAGAAACCAATGAATTACCAGATGCAAGCAGTAGTCTAAACCCTAAAGCATATCCTCCACAATGACGCTTTTTATATCATATCTAGCCACCACAGCACAATGAAAAAAAAAAGCCTCCAGTCTTCAGCAACTCCTTTATTATCATGTATTTCTAATCTTACCTTTACTTCCGCCTGACGATTTTCATTTATTTATTTGTTTAGGGGAATCTCTTGTAGGGAATTAGTTGAGGGAATAATAAAATGGATAACGAAAGAAAATATTGAGAAAAAAGTAAGGAAGTTGCTGGTGGTGCAATGGATAGCACAAACTAGCAACTGGAACATCCGGCATCTGATTCTCGTGCCGATCAGACGGGTGGACGCAATTTGTTCGCCTCTTGCCCTTACCCAGCAAATCTTGTTCTAGGGGAAGATTGTGACCTAGTATAAACTGCCTGCCTTCTATGATAAGCCTCTTGAAGTCGACAGGCAGAAATTCAAGCCTCTTTCTTTTTCATACTAATCCTTTCAGTGTCATTCAGGTGCGCCTTCATGTGCTGGCACTGATATAACCGGACGGCTCAACTGCCTGGTTATACAAACATTCAACTGGTCCCCTGTCTCTCGAAAGGAGGAGGGTGAAGTGCAGGAGAAGGGGAACAAACCTGCAGTTTCCAAAGTTCACATTTCAGATGAGTTTGAGGAAATAGCAGCAGTAACAGAGACCACCAACAACAAAACTCACCATCATACACAATAACACACCATCATCATCATCATCATCACCACCACCACCACCACCACCACCAACAACAACAACAACAACAACAACAACAACAACAAACAATAGTACACAAAACACCAAAATCAACATAAACACCACCACCAATCGCAGCAGCAACAAATCCATCAATGATTCTGTGTTGTTCTGGGACATCTCGTATACCGATTAGACAGAGCCAGTACCCACCCCTTCACTACGAGAGGTCTTGCGTGATGATTAAAACCGCCAGGGTGTACAAAGAATAAAATGAAACAAATATACACGTCATCGGATTGGAGGGGTTGAGGTGAGAGAGGCCTTCACGTGGTGGCACCGATAAGACCCGGTGGTGGGGCTGCCTGGTTGTACAATCGTTCCTCAGTCCCCTCCCTCTCCCCCGAAAGGAGGATGGTGGAATGCGGGAAAAGGGCAACTTTGGTCTACAGTCCATTTCATGCAGATGAGCCTTGGTTTACTACTACTGCTACTACTATTACTACTACTAAAGTGAGAGATACTACTACTACTACTACTACTAAAGTGAGAGATAAATTAGAAAATAAATGAGGTAGGTTGTGATTAAAGGAGACAAAATAAATACTTAAAAACACATAGAACTTAGGGAAATTCCGATCTAACAATCAAGTAAGTAGAAATGCAATACAGATTCTGGAAAGGAAAAACCACATTGGATGGAAAATAGGGCAGACAGAAGAAATAATTTTAAGTGAGAGGGTTAGAGGAGGTTAAAAAATGGGTAGGGGAGAGATGGAAATGGAGGGAGAGTGTGGAAGAGGAGGGGAGAGCGTGGAAGGGAAAGATTATATGATTAAAAAGGGGAGAGAGGAAGGGTGGAAAGAGTACTGTATGCAGACAGAGAAAGAGAGAGAGGAGTGAGTTAAAAGTATATGGTCGTGAAGGGGGAGAATAAAAGGGGTGAGAACGGAGAGGAAATAAAGAGGACGTGTGCAGGTTACAATCATTAAGAGAGAGAGAGAGAGAGAGAGAGAGAGAGAGAGAGAGAGAGAGAGAGAGAGAGAGAAAATTCGGCGAGAATGGTTGGTAAGGAAAAAGACAAATGACACCTTTGATAGTCGCACCCCTCCCCTTGCACTCCTCGCAGGGGAAAAAATATAACAATTTATTGGTTATGCGTTAAAAAGACATGGTTTGGCTCACAGGCGATCCCAGTAAGGCCCAGCGCTCTGACCTCCCTCTCTCTCATAATTACCACTATTCCGCCTCGACGCATGTACACGGGCAACTAATAATCTTGTGTATTTGTGTATATAGGTATGTATGTATGATTCAACACCCACTTCCACAGCTGCCTCCCTCTCCACAAGGCCTGAACCTCATCCTTCAAAAAGGTGACAGGGATTCAGTCACACAGAAATTGAGACAGTGAGTGAGAGGGACACAAACTGGAACTGACCACCCCTCTGGATGCCACAAAAATATAAGGGTATACATCCAAGAATAGAAAGGGAGCCAGTGCAGAAAGATAGACTATGCAGAAAGGGAGCCTGTGCACAAAGGGAGACTGTGCACAAAGGGAGACCGTGCACAAAGGGAGACCGTGCACAAAGGGAGACTGAGCAGAAATGGGAGGCGATAATGAATGGAGGAGAGAGAGTGCAAAGACATGATTCTGTAATGGAAGAGGTGGCGGTGGAAAAGTGTTTGTGAACGGATGTGAAAATAGTTTGTGTGTGTGTGTGTGTGTGTGTGTAATGGAAGATGGGGAGGGGGAGGGGGAAGGTGAATGGTAAAGAAGGGCAGTGAGAGAAGGGAGTCAAGATGATGATGTGCGAGTGTGTGCACTGGAAGGGGAGAGGTGTATGGCGAGGGAAGGTAGGGGGAGATGATGAAGATGAATATGGTGTGTGTGTGTGTGTGTGTGTGTGTGTGTGTGTGTGTGTGTGTGTGTGTGTGTGTGTGTGTGTGTGTGTGTGTGTGTGTGTGTGTGTGTGTGTGTGTGTGTGTGTGTGTGTGTGTGTGTGTGTGTGTGTGTGTGTGTGTGTGTGTGTGTGTGTGTGTGTGTGTGTGTGTGTGTGTGTGTGTGTGTAATGGAAGATGGGGAGGGGGAGGGGGAAGGTGAATGGTAAAGAAGGGCAGTGAGAGAAGGGAGTCAAGATGATGATGTGCGAGTGTGTGCACTGGAAGGGGAGAGGTGTATGGCGAGGGAAGGTAGGGGGAGATGATGAAGATGAATATGGTGTGTGTGTGTGTGTGTGTGTGTGTGTGTGTGTGTGTGTGTGTGTGTGTGTGTGTGTCTGTGTGTGTCTGTGTGTGTCTGTGTGTGTGTGTGTGTGTGTGTAAGGAAGGGTGTATCTTGAAAGGCGAGGCATGAGAGCAATAAGGAGGGGGCCAGTAAGTAATAACAGGTAAGGGAAGACGATACAGGAAGTGGAGGTGAAAGTCAGCAATCAACTTTACCCTCCTTGCTTTTATTTTCTTCCTTCCCCTCCTTTCTTCCTGCCTTTCTTCCTTTGTGATTCTTCCTTCTTCCTTCCTTTCTCATTTCCTTCCTTCCTTCCTTCCTTGCATCTGTCCTTCTTTCCTTCCGTCTTTCTTTCCTTCTTTCCTTCCGTCTTTCTTTCCTTCCTTCCTTCCTTCCTTCCTTCTCTTTCTTTCTCTACTTTCTTCCTCCCTCTTTCTACCCTCTTCTTGATTTTTTTCTCTCTCTTCTTTTTCCTCATTTCTTCCTGATTCTACTTTCCTTTCCCTCTTTTCCTCCTTCCTGCAATTCCTTAGTTTCTCTTTCTTTCTTTCTTTTTATTAGCCCACGTCTGTCTGTTTTTTCACATCCTTCCTGCTTCTTTCTCCTTCCTTTCTTTCTTCCTCTCCTTTCTGATTGTTTTCCTCCTTCCCCTGCATCCAGCTTTTCTCGTGCCTTCCCCTCTTTACTATTATCTCCTTCCTCTCTGTTTGTTTCTCCTTCCTTACCCCTTCATCCACGTCTTTTTCGTTACTTATATGCTCCTAGCTGCTTCCTTTACAATTCTTCCCTTCTGTTTACCTCTCTTTCCTTCCTTCCTTTGCCCTATTCTCTCCTATTTCTGCTTTCCTTCCTTTTCAGTTATACTTTTCTGTCATTACATACTTTCCATACCCTTTCTTCACGTACTTACTGTCATACTTTTTTCCCTCGCACTCCCTCCCTATTGTTTCCGTCTTTTCTTTCCTTCTTAAACATTACCACATTACCAGGCCTCTTACACATGCAGTCTCACTTCTTCCTTTTCGTCCCTTCTTATACATTACAACACTCATTTCTTTCCTATGCATTCACTCCTCCGTTCCTTTCTCTACGTCCCTCTCTTCTCTCCCCCCTCCATTCTAGCCACTCCTTTCATCAGTTCTTTCTTATACTTACACACCTGCTTCCACCTTACTTCCTTTCCTTTCTCTGCTTCCCTTTCTTCTTATATATATTACAATACTTCTCTCCAATGCATTTACGTCCTCCTTCCCTTCTTGCTTTCTCCCCTCTATTTCAGCCACTCGTTTCTTCATTTCCTTCTCATACACTTACACACCCGGTCCTAGCTCTCTCCCTTTCCTTTCTCCGCTTCCCTTCTCTCTCCCTCTCCCTTCCCTCCGTCACTAAGGCGTTAAACTACATTTGGGGTCACTGTTGATTGCTGTGGAATAACGTGGTGGTGTCATTTGTGGGTGGTGAGGGCTAAAAGCTTTGGATATTAGACTCCGCTCCACCAAGCTCCTTTCTGGCTTAGGGGTGAGCGGGACTAGCAGCTCTGAGGACGTTGATGTAGCACGCCTAGTGAGATAGGCTGTACAGTACATGTCCCTTTGCACGCCTTGTGAATCATCCTCATCCTCATCACTATTATCATCGTTATTAATATCACTCACTTTTGTTTATCTAATCGAGCTTACAGTGAAGTTGACTGCTCTTATAAATATATTTTAAAAGTCAATATATAACCCTTTCATGGTCTGGGCAACTCAAGTCTTCTTTTTCAGCTAATGCCGTACGATTCCATTATAATGCCAGTGGATTAAAGAAGCCTGAGAATATTGATAGCATCACCATTAACCTTTCTATGGTCGTAACAATTCTAAACCCTTTTTACTCTAACCTGGCCTAAAACTGACATCTCTCCACCTTGAATACTGGGCTGTAACAAGAGACTGGCAACCGAATATGATGCTAGTAAAAAAAAAAAAAAAGTGTTATGCAAATGATAGAGCCACAGTATTGTTTTAATCTGCCACTGAGGTTCAAGCTGCCAAAGCACAATAATTCGGGCCAAGTTAAGGCAAAAGGACTATAGTATTCCACGACACCCACCGCCCATCGATTCTGTGCACCTGAGAGGGGGTCACCGGTGAAATGATGTTATTATTATCTACCAAATATACACCAGTGAACTCTATCATCAGCAAGTTTTGAGCTGCAAGGAAGTTCAAAATACCGACATTAACCATTTCCGTAGTTTTAGTAGAAATCGCGTTATAAATAATGTCGGGTATTTGCTGAACTATGTTATGTTTCGATTTGCCTTAAACAATGACAATACTTTGCAATTTCTCAAACACTGTAAAAAGACACGCGGTCTTCGATATTGTATTTGCCTTATTTATAGCTAAGTCGAAGCATAATATTCAGCAAGTACAAAATAATATTAAGATATTTTCACACATTTTTGTTTTAAACGCAATTTGCACTAAAACGAAAAATACTGATATTGATATTTTAGAGTTCCTTGGGGTCAAAACTCCCTACTGGCCAGTTCTGAGGCTAATGCTCCCGAGATTTCTTAGCCCACGGACCAGCAGCCTAAATCTATATACAGACTTGGTGAACAACAACCACTCAAGATAAGAATGCTGGAGAGAGACGCCTTCATGTGGCGGCACTGATGTAACAAGGGGCCTCATATACTAGTTATACAAACGTCTATCAGTTACCTCCCTATCCCCCGAAATGAGGATGGTGGACTGAGGAGAGGAGGAACTTAAACCTTCAGTCTAGGCTGCAACTATAAAACCGCCACCGCCACCGCCGCCGCCAGACAAGATAAGGCGCAAGTTTTACAAGAGGAATAAAAACGAACAAGTTAACTTAAACAAGAGTAAATCCCTACCAACAACCACGACTCCCCCAGCATAAAATCTGGACGAGGTGATCAAGAGCAAAAGCAGTAGTTGAGGAGCGGGGGATAGTCCTGGACCGGGTTTTTATTGCAGACTCGGGGTCAGGTGTGACTGGGCAACAGGTGCGCTCCTCCTCAAGGGATCAGGGGCCGTATTCGTATACTGTATATTTCCTGAGTTTAAGTCGTGTATAAAGACAGCTTTTTTACTATTCCACCTTCGCTTATGCAGCTACCAAATACTTCACAATCAGACCTGAAAGCACTGAGAGAGAGCATACCGCCAACACAAATAAAATTCGTAATTTACAGCTGTTCTTTTCTACCAAACGAATATTTTTACGGACTCACACAGTCAGTTGATTCAACGGTCTTAGCCTGATCTGCTACACAGTTTCACAGAGCGCATATCACCGCCAACGCCAATAATATTTATAATATATTCCTGAATGCGGATCGAGATTCGCCTCAAAATCCAATTGCCTCTTACTTAACTCAGTGCTGACCTATCGACTGAGTTCATTGAAATCCGACTGCAACTTTTTGAGATATCTTGTACACACGGGTGCCTGCATAACCTCCATCCAATTTCGGTGGTGAAGGTAACTATACTTCCTTTTTTTTCTTTAACCGGGCGCAAAGCTGCCATCTCTCGTTGAATATTGGCATGTAACCCTAGAATCATGATGCTAGTTACGAAAAGTGCTGTGGAAAGGATGCTGGGCCAAAGCATTGTCTTATTCAACCACAGAGCTACGGGAAATAAGCTACGAAAGGAAATCGTTGTTAAAAATAAAATTGTTATGATCCTCATGAACACAACCTCTTTCCGCTGTGGTCGTGGAGTGGGAGGTGGGGTCATGTCCTACCCTATGTGGCAGTTCAGAGATTCGGATGGCCAGATAAAAATAAATAATTTAATAAATAAAAACTATATAATAAACTGACTGGACCAAAGAAACCATATACCGGTACATAAAGAAAGTTGCGTAAAACATACTTAGACCTGATGGAACCTACGGAACATGGAGATATACTCTGTTCACTTCAACACGGCCTAAAATTGTCACCTTTCTGTCCCGAATATGAGGTATAACAGGAAATTATCACTGAAAAAGCGCCATGAAAGGAATGCAGAGCCATCGTATCGTCTAATTCTGCCAATGACTTTCGGTAAAAAAGCTGCAAAAGAATAATAAAATCCTGGGCCATGTTTAAGTGAATTGACTAATACTATAGCTATGATAATACTCCCCTTCAACCCTTCCAGCTCAATAAACTATAATTTTACTCTCGATATCTCCAGACGATTTCTTGAACCCTAGAGTCTGCCTTTTAAACTGGAGGGGTTAGAGATGGTCTTCATTTAGTTCCCTTCTATTAGAGAGCAAATCTAAACCTCCCAAAATATCCAAAAAATGAAAGGGAAACTAAGAAAAAAAAAATACTGAAGGAGTTAAAGCCGACTCTACACCCTATGTGACCTCCGCTCTTTCCTGTGTTTTCCCTGCCACCCATTTCAGCCATACTCTCCTATGATATGTCTTTGTTTAAGTTATTCTGTTATTAATTAACATAAAAAAAAGTCTGCATCTACGCTATATCCAAACTCTCCATTTTCAGAAATTTATCTACGGGTGAATACAATTGTATCAAAATGAAATAAAATAAAATAAAAATAAACAATAGTCAACGAAAGAACAGTCTTCCTAAATACATCTGGAGAAAATTTACAACTGGCGAAATAAAACGAAAACTCCATCTCTACTAGAGCTTGTTTCAAATGGTTCGATTTTTCCTAACTGTATTTGTCGGAATTTGAGATGATAATTGTGTGTCTGAAAGTCGTCGGATTGATAGGATTAAACGGGTTAAAACAGAACGCTCTAACAATATGACAGAAATTGTTAGATGGTCATTGTATCTGTACAAGCCTATTATACATCTGTTCTCAGTCCCTATGTTAATGACTTGGTGTTCTCTCTCTCCTAAGCTGAATAAAGCCGTCTAATAATAATAATAATAATAATAATAATAATAATAATAATGACAATAACTATAATTAATCATCCTTAACGGAAGACCTAACATCATTCGAGGTCTCACCCTGACATACAACTTACATCAACTATTTTCCTCAGAATAATGTCCCGTTTTCCAGCTCTACCCTCTTACTTCACCACATTGCAACATTAATCAACATACTCTAGTATTAACATCTTCACCACGCCATCCGATTATTCATTGCATTTTTTATACTCAGTTGGGATTGGTTTACCTGGGATCTACAAAGTAATTAGCGTGTTCTCACAATTAATTACCTAGGTTTATAATTACAAGCATGTATTTTCACCTATGCACCTTGGTACAGAGTATATGCTGACGACACACGAAATTTTTTACTCTAACGTGACCCAGATCTTAGTCCTTTTAAAGCTTATTTCACGTACCTCAGTGGCAAAAAATGACGATGCTATGGCTCACATTCTTTTCACAGTCATTCTTCGTGACTAGCATCCCATTCTTGTCTTCATCTCTTGTTACATCTCTGCTATCAAGATGGAGAGATGGTGATTTTAGGCCAAGTTAAGAGTAAAATGAGTTTTATAGTCAGTTCAGTGAAGGCGGATCTCTCCACTGGGGAGGGGTATGACATAATCTTACCACGCTGGCTGAGAATGATCTATTATATGGACTGTCATGGCAAAGGAGATGGCACCCTAATTATAGTAATACTACTAATAATGAAGATAATACCGATACTACTACTACTACTACTACTACTACTACTACTACCACCACCACCACCACTCCCACTTCCACTACTCTTGCTAAAGAATTTTGATAAACTTGAGACTAACTTTTAGAACTTGGGAGATCTGACATAACCTTCATTAACCATTACCATATAAAAAGTCTCCCCTGAGCTGAATAAATCGTCTAGTGGCAGCGAGAAATAATGATAATGATACGAATGAAGGTATGGAATAACAAAGTATATTTAATTCTAGTCTATGTATTTCTCCTCAAACAGCTGTCTTAAAAAAAAAAAAAAAAAGTGCTGAAACGTGGCTACTCTCTCTCTCTCTCTCTCTCTCTCGTTCTCTCTCTAGGAGCAGTCCTGCCCACTCGTCAATCACTTATGTTTTCCAGACACGAGATACTTCGCTCGCTTAGACTTTCGCGACCCCCCATATGCTGGTCCTGAAGATTCCGCGTGTACCTTTCACTTACGAACTTCCTTCTTCATAACTGCGGTCATTACTGCCTCCTCCTGGCGCAACAAATGACTCTGTAGTCTTCAGATACATCTTGCTTTGTTTTCGGTTACACAACTGGTATAAAAACGCGTAGGTTGAACGAATATTCAATGGCAGTTAGTGCCCCTACCCTTAAAACATATAACTCAAAGTCAAGTGGCCACCCCTTAGGGGATTATGGCGTCTGGCAATAGATAGATAGATAGATAGATAGTTGTTGCTCTTGTAACTCTCTCTCTCTCTCTCTCTAATTTATATTTTTTACTTTTTATTACAGTACTGTGTTTTTGGTTGGCTGATATTTCACCAGTGCAATTTTTATCTTCGTTAAGTATTATTTATTACTTGATACGTAGATAATGCTCCTAGGAAATGACAAGTATAAAAATATTTTACGAATCTAAGGTATACTTACTTACAATTTATCTATTTACATGCAATATTCTTTGCAGCAATATATTCGTGTGTAATTTGGCATCAGTTTTTCTGATACATGAACGACGATCCACTGTGTGCATTTTTAGGACACATATTTCTTCTGAAACTCTACCTTAAATAAACTATGTTGAAATTGCAAATGGCTAAGAAATAATGGCAAAAATGCTGAAGGTGAGGGGAGAAACTGATTCGGCGTTGTGATTACAGCAATTTAGAACACAGCGGCCATTTTTATACACTGCCACAGAAAGGAAGGGGAGTGGGAGGTGGTCGTTTGTTCAGTTTATGACTTACTACATAAGCTCATACCCAGCAGTCATGCCTAGTATATTGGGTAGTATTTATCTCGATACTTACGCGCGTACACACCAAACTCATGCTGGCGTGGGCGAGTCCAAGCGGAAATTTTGTATCACTGAAACCTATACAAGCGGCCCCACCAGACGCAGGAGGGTGCGGGCGAGAACTTCTAGGGGTTACAGTGATAAAGAACTCCCACTAGCAACCGCCTGAGCCAGCAAGCACTTGGCTGGGACGCGCCCTAACAGGAACAGATAACGGACAGACAGACACAGACTTGAGGCTACATGGGACTTTGTTACCACCAAATATTTGCTTCTCTAAAAAATAATAATAATAATAAAAAAAAAAAAAAAAAAACACCATCCCCATTAACTCACTGATCCCGGGGACCCACCATTTTTTTTTTTTTTTTTTTTTTTTTTAATCATCATCATCATCATGCCATCTCCTGTGATTTTCTTCGGTGTAGGGTACACTTTTCTACCTGCATATGTAAGGTAAGATCTTATTACACCCCTTCAGTACAAAACATTTTTCCTAAACTGAGTGCTATCGAATGGTACCGGAAACAAATTAACAAATAAATGCATGAATTAATAAATATAAAAATGAATAACTGAATGAATTAATAAGTAATAGGCTATCACTAGGAATGTAATGTTCCTGCTACGTGGGTTAATTGCCGGAAATGACATGCAGCTGCGCCGTGTGTATTTAATTCATTACAGATGCACAGGGAATTGGTCAAGGCTGCACAACGCCCGCCTCCTGCATCTTAATACCATCCTGCCAGTCCTCCTCACAGCAGCGAGTGTGAGTGAGTGGGTGAGTGACAAAGTGAAAGAGTGCGACTGCGAGTATGAGTGAAAATGAGGATGCGCTCGCTCTCTCTCTCTCTCTCTCTCTCTGTCCGTGTCCGTGGGTCCGCGAGCGCGCGCATGTGCGTGCGTCCGTGCTTGCGTGCGTGCATGTGTGTGTGTGTGGGGGGGTGGCATAAGAACTAGTTATAAAAGAGACTGGTCACTGTACTTTTTATGCTGAGAAGATGGAGAGGACATGTAAGGTAACAAGACACTATCATTAAAAAAAAAAAAAAAAAAACACTATGTCTCCTGAAGGTACCTTAGAGCGTATAATACTTCTCTACTCTGACTGCTTCTACATTCAAACACTTCTAAATGTCCTTTCCTCTGAGCAAGATTTAACCATGATTGGAATGCCATGATGCTTCCTTTACAAGTAAGCGCAAACTTAAATGAATTCGAGGAACAAAGTTGTCTTGGTCCGATCATTCTGATCCGGATCTGGTTGTTTTTGCTTCGATGTCACAAAACTGTAGGACATTCTATAAATTCCAGGGTAACAAAAAAAAAAAAAAAAAAAAAAACTGATACACTGAGAGGCAAGACATATCTCCATGCGAACATTTCAAATGGTCTATCTCAACATGTGCATCATACCATCAGCATAAGTTAGCAAGTTGTTCTCTCGTAGACGCAGAGTCGATTAAAAAAGAAAAATGTTCCACAAGAGGGATCCGATGGTATAGGGAATGGCCAAAATAGTTTATGAAGTCCCAATAATATTAATATAACATCTTGTGAATGTGCATATAAAAACAGTACCCTCTGGAAATGTCACAGCCAAGCGATCTATGTCATCTTAACTGTAACAGATTTACCAGCGTTGGATAAAATCATGGCGTATATTTCAGTTGTCATCGTCCGTGGTGTCAACTCATTTCGCGTCAAATACACTACCATAAGAATGTGTATATGTATGAAAGTGTGTAGCACGGGTGTGAAAATGTGTTGTACGAGTGTGTGAAAATATGTAGTATGAGTGTGTGAAGTGTGTAGTATGAGAGCGTGTGTGCGTGTATATTAGTATGTGAAAGTGTGTAGTATGAGTATGTGTGCATGTGTGTAAGGGATACCGTGAGGATGTGTGGCTGATATACTGGGCAATGAGAGAAGTGTGAAATAGAGTGATAACAGGAGGTACTGCGAAGGAATATGAGTAATGCTAAAGGTATAAGTTAGTGTGAGAATGTATGGGGTAATGTGAAAGAGTATGGGACTGTGTGAAAGCGTGAATTATGGTTAAGGTGTGCGGGACAGTGGGAGATTAGTAGTGTCATTGTGTGTCGCACTGTAAAGAAGTATGATGCACTGTGAGTATGTAGTAGTGTGGCTGGGAATAGTTTAGTATAGCAGTGGTGTGCTAAAGTAGGAAGCAGTGTGAGAAAGTGTGGAGCTCTTAGGAAGCATGACATGGTAAGAGGAAATATGAATAATATGAAGGACTACAAGACTGTATTGAAGGCAGTGTAAGGGGGAACGATAACAGTGTGAGGGAGCTGATTATAAGGGAGGGGGAAGGCAGTGAACCTAGTTTCGCTTGATTGCAAATTTCCCAAGTTTTGTTAAAAATAGCACCCTGCAGAAATTACCACCAATCACAGCCTGCCTTCCTCATAAATCACTGCTATACCCCGCTCAGACTTCTCAATTCAGACACTTTTTTTCTTTTCTTTCTTTTTCTTCGTCTCAATTGTACCTCGTGAGGAAACTCTCAACGCATATTTTACACCATCAGACGTGGAAAATCACAGGGATTAACATGGCTTGAGCGAAAACGTGGAGAAATGTGTTACTATACCCTCTTTTTACTCATGATTGGCCTAAAATTGCCATCGCTCCAACTTGAATGCTGAGTTGTAGCAACAGATTAGCACTAGAATACGCTAGTCACAAAGAAGTGCTAACTGAAGGATGTTAAGCTGTTGTGTTGCCTTTTTCTACCACTGAGCTACGTGAAACAGGCTACAAAAGGGCGGAAATCTGGCCCAAGTTAGAGTACAAAAGGTAAAGTTGTACGGTAACTTAATTTCATCTGAATGTGAGCCCAGTGAACTGCAGGCTGAAGTTGCCCCTCTCCTGCCGTCCACCATCCTCCTTTTGGGGTTGATGAGGGAAGTTTGTATATAAAGTCAGAGGAACTGCCCGGCTATCAGTGCGAACATATGAAGGCATCTCTCCATCTCCGAGGAAATGTGTTATAGAGACTTTTCCTGTCTGACGATGATCCCTAATCCCTTTCACAGCAGTTATTGCCAAACTTTGTCAGATTCTGTACGTGCAGCGAAGCAGACTAATTCTTACCTCATAACCAAGGCTCACTGAATTTCACACTCGGTTTAGTAGCAAAGTTGTGGGAGTTGTCTAGTTCTATCAAACAAAACCAAGGCTAGTGTGAATGAGGGAAGGCTTGTGTGTGCTCATTATCCTCCCATTATGTGAGGGGGAGCAGGGAGACCGAGGATGAGATGGAGGGATGGAGTAGAGAGATACAAGTGAGGTGGGGGTGAGGTGGAGGAAGGACAATCTTTTGGCAGAAATGATGGCATGGAGATGATTTGTTTGCGGCCTCTCGTTACGGGATTAAGGTGTCTGGTTATAAATATAGATAGACAGACACAGATAAACACAAATAGATACACAAAATAGAGGAACAGACAAATAGGCACAAGCAGATAGACAATCCCTTCACTACGATGACGTCTTGTAGTTCCTTCCTGCTACCTTCAGACGATTTTCTTCCGCCCATGGGAGGCTTTTCGAGTTAGAAGTGTTGGATATACGGGTAGACTAGTGAACTCTCCTAACGAAGAATATGATCTGATATAACCCCAGTTTTAATAAATGGTAGTGAAGGGTTATCAAGGTCAGTAGGAAAAAAAAAATGTAACCAAAGGTAAGAAATAAGTATAGAAATATTATTACAGGGAGAAAAGAAGAATACGTTTTTCCTTGGCTAATTCGCACAAGCTTTTATATTAGGTTATTCTTTACGATATTTTTATTTTAGGATGCTACTATCACAGGTCATAACAACGGCTGCAGAAAAAGCTTACTTCTGTGGCAGATAATGCAAGTTAAGGCTATGCGTATTGCTGCTTCAACGAGAAAGGCCTGAATATACTTTAAATGCCAAAACATAAGGAAAAACTGTCATGACCAACAAACTATGAGTGCGATATAAATTCCTAATCATCTACATTTAATTATATAAGTAAAATACGGTACGAAGAACATCCAAGCCTGAACGATTTTCAAAGTGTTGTTTTTAATTATCAAAGTAATATTGCAGAATCATAAATTGCTAGGACAAAAAAAGGGCTCAATGATCTCTCCGAAGAAGCTCGCACACGCAACTTAAAGGAGAACCACGGGATGCAAGGCCACAGCCGATACTGCAGAGCTTCGTGGTGAGAGGTGTGGTACTGTACTAGAATTTTCACCTCCTTACCCTTTCATTTACAATACCTGAGCATTTTTTAACAATTTTTTCCATGTTTTGATGTCACACACACACACACACACACACACACACACACACACACACACACACACACACACAAAAGGCTTATATTAACAAAGAATGCTTCCGCAAACAATACACACACTTATATACATGAAAATATACCTTCACAGCTTCCCCTGTTTCATACTGTATTTTAGACAGGCCAAATACACTCCTTTACACTCGTCCCAACACCAGCGTTCATCGTCTTTTCTTACTACTTTTCTCCCTCACGATTTCACCATTGCCTAAAAGTGCATCAATGGGACACCTAAATAAATATTATGATTAAAAGAGGCATTTCAGTGATGGGCGATGAACTACTACTTCTCGCTCTATTATGATTATTTTTAGTTCTACTTTTTTTTTACCTTTTTTTACGATGCTCTTAACAGATTTTTGCGTCACTGTAGAAAAACAGAAAAAGGTTTGTTTAATTTAATCGTTTCAGGGAAAAGACTGAAGTTATAAAGAGGCATAAATATTTCCACAAATTTTTGCACTCACAAAAAGTTTAATATTCTCTCTCTCTGTCTCTCTCTCTCTGTCTCTGTCTCTCTGTCTCTGTCTCTCTCTCTCTCTCTCATTTGCTTGAACGTCTGATGTGTAAAATATTCATGGATAATTTTCATTAGACAATTTCAGTGATAAAAGTACACAAACACAACTGTGGGCCGGTGAGGCGTGAGGAGAAAATTATGTGGAATATGAGGAACGCAGGTAATGACTGGTTGTATTTTTGTAGTAGTGGTGGTGGTGGTAGTGGTAGTAGTGTGTGCGCGCGCGCGTATTTAACATCCAATTATTAAATGTTGAAGGGCAAAGGCGAAGACGAACCTAAAACGCCTCGATGAGATTTGTAGAACAGTTCTGAGCGTTTCATATTATTGGCCTGCATAACACATCACGAGTGAATTTTGTGGTAAGGTTGGAAAGGAAACATACTTCCATCATTAATTTTGCACGCAGGTGTCAAAAACTACGAGCTTTGCAACACCTTCGCCCTCTGTAATCTTAACAATAGGGACAATATTTTCCTGTAGTTGTTTTGCCTTAACGTGGCCCATACTTATGTCCTTTTATAGCAAATTTCACGTAACTCAATAGAATTATATGTTCCTATGACACAACAACCTTTCCCTATCCTCGCGACTAGCATCATACTCTAATTTCATCTCTTGTTACACGTCAGTATTCAGGACTGAGGGATGACATTTTAATCCAAGTTAGTTTAAATGGGGCATTGTAACATCATTTTCACTGCCCAAGTAACTCTTTTCTGCTCCGGTTACTAATCGGCTCACTCTTTATAATGTTCAAGTATTCAGTTTAGGAGAGTCTTTTCGAACTCCTGGGGTTGGATAATAATGACTTTCACCAACCCCTTCCAAGCTAGAGGCCTCACTAATTTGAATACAATCATATGGCGAAAGGTTTGCGAAAATGAAAAATTAATAACTTATGAAACGGTTAGCACTGTCCTGGAGTGATATCTTTATTTTCGTATTGAAGAATTATACCTATATATGTAAATGTTTATTCAGAAGCTACACTTATTTCGGCCAGGCTAAACCCCGACGACTTTTCCATATCTAGGTAAAAGTTTTCCATTTTAACAGCTCGCGGTACTGTGAAATCAAAACCCATCTCTCTACTTCCATACCTGCAGTCCCACATGCCTCGAATGGTGCACCTGCCCTTTTCCTACCGTGCTTGTTCTGTCCATTTTTTTCCCCGTTCTCACCATCTTTGCTGACTAAACTTTCTAGGAATCTCAACTCGTACACTTCAGTTAACCTCAGAACGATACCATTTTTCACTTAATTCTTCTCACCTCCAGACGATTCTATGAAACTAGGGAGATATGGCCCAGGGAAGGGGTTAGAAACGATCTCCAATAAATTCCTCGACCATGAACGGTTTTTCCAGGACTAAAAACAAATTATACTCAGCTGACGAGAAGAAATGTGTACTCTAAAGAAGTATGTTTCACGCTGCCCTCCTTGTCCACTGCCCTTCTTTCAGTTTCTTATAACACGCAAATACAAAACAAGGAAGAATCAAGGATAATTCTAACACCCACGTCTCAGACCCACTCTCAAAATTCCTCTATCGCCCATCTACCCCAACTATTGTCGTTCTATATTTGTTTTCTGTATCGTTGTCCTCTGTCTGCTCTCCAGTCCATGTATTCTTAGCATCTTCCACGTTTTTTATCGGTCTGTTCTCTCACAAGCCTCATCTTGGTCCATGAATGCTACGTACAGTCTCTATTAAATGTGCTTCTAAATATTTCAAAGGCAATTTTCTATCAGAAATAATGTGAACCCAACATTTCAGTCCCTTCTAAATCCATTCTAATATTAGTTAACTATAATTTCCTTCCTATCTCACGCTCTTAATCGACCACTATTCTACAATACAATCTCCCGGATACAATGGGTAGATTAATGCCCCTATAATTCCTGCACTCCATTATCACAACCCTTCCCCCTTACATGTACATGACTATTCAATTAAGAACAATGCTCTCTTTCATAGTCGTATTTGAGAATGATACGTGTGTGAATCTTGTTTACCTTCATCCTACTTACACATTTTTCCTCTCAGTTTTTATTATGTCTGGTTCCCTCCTGTCTCTCCTTACTACCTCTCTCATTCCCTCCCGTCTCTCTTCTCTACCTTCCTCATTCCCTCCTGTCTCTCCTGATTCACTCCCTTACTTACTCCTGTCTCTATTTCCTCTCTCTCATCTTCTCTTCTCGCCTTACTAATTCCCTCCCTTTCTTCCCGTCTTTAATTCCTCCTTGCACTCTTCCTTTACTCCCTCTCTCAGTCCCAACCTCCCTCCTTTCTTTTCTCTTCACTCCCTACCTCCTTCCTATCGCTAATCCCTGGCTTTCTCTCTCCCTCCCTGCTTGCTCTTTTTCTTCACTCCCTACCTTCCTCCCTCCTCCTTTTCTCTTTTCATTGTCTTCCTCCCTCCCTCCCCTCTGTCTTTCTTCTTCCCTCCCACCCTCCTCTTTCTCGTCACTCTTTACCTTCCTCTCTCCTCCTCTTCTCTATTCATTGACTGACTCCCTTCCTCCCTCCCTCTCTCTAACGGAGAGAGGTGAACTCAAAAGGTAGATGTGAGTTATGAGGGGCTGGGAGATATAACTGCTGTATGGCCCGTTAATGGCACCATAATACTGATTTTACGGCCATAAGCGAGAGATGGAGTTCTATGGAGTCTTCTTAATTGAATATTCATACGTAAAAGAGCGTGGCGTTCCGGAAAGATGGAATGATAGGGTGAACGTGTCGGTGCAGGAGAAAATTACGCACAAACGAAAGGAAATTAAGTTACGATTGAGAAAACTAACTGGATGAAGTTTGGATGTGACGCATTTGAGAATATCCGCTTCACACTCTACTGACGGCTTAAACGGAAATAATGGTTGAAATTACGCACAAAAGCTACGAAAGGAAATGAACTAAAGACTGAGAAAACTAACTGGAAGATGTTTGGATGTGACGCATGTGAGAATATCTGCTTCACATTCTATTGGAGACTTAAACCGAAATAATGGTTGTCATTTTAATTTATAAAAGAAAAAAGAAAAAGAAATGCTATCGGCCAAAAAAAAGCGACTTCCATGAAAAAAACTCAAGATCAGTTAATTTCTAGGTGTCTCTCAGGCTGAGGTGTTACGATGTCTTCTTAGCCAAACACAAAAAAATCCTCTTAAGCTGACACGTAGCTATTTCAACACACACACAAAAAAAGGCAAACTAAAACAATCATTCAAATATAAACACCTATCAACATAAACACAAACAGCATAAAATTAAATCACGGCAAACATAAACAGCAAAAATCATACTTACCAACATCTATCGACAAACACTGGAAATAAAAAACTACAAACAAATTAAAACTGCATACATTCCATACACACGCAACATTAATGCTGCAGATAGAGCAAACAAAGACTCCACTCTAACTTAACTGATTACACCATGAAGAAAACACTGGACATATCATAGGAGCTGACGCTATTACACACATTCAGAAAAATCTCTCTCTCTAACAATCACCAAATAACTATACTAATTTTGATCTTTGTTCAGTTTTTTAATTCTCTTGCAACTTATTTCACATGGTCAGTGGAAGAGGAGGACATTGCTATGCTCGTACATGCTCTCCATAGCACTTCTTCGTAACTAGCATCATATTCTAGTGTTAATCTATAGCTACTGTTCAGACTTCAAGATGGAGAGATTGCAATTTTAGGCCATGTTAGCGTAAAAACTGGATAACGAATTAACACTTGCAACATGAAAGCTCCTTAAAGATGACGTGTCCTAAACCTATTCACTTCGATGACGCCTTTTGTATTTCACTAGCAGGGGTATCCCGCGTTGCCAGGCCAAAAGGATGAACATTCTACTCCTATTTGTTCTAGTTCAATCTTTCTTTCTACTCCAGAAAGACCATGTACCTCATACGATTTTGAAAAGGGATTATAAGAGGTCCAGGAACTTTCTATTTCAGCTTTCGCAGACTAACGCACAGTACTGGTGCGCACCTGTTTACTAGTAGCCTACCTCAAATGACCTCGGAGGTCAAATTCACATAGCATATGTCCGAATTGGAGGTCATGTGAGTCTCCCTGCCATATATTGGGTTGCTGGGTCGTCTTTCGACCGTGTTTTACCAGTGACCTTAAATGACCTCCGACCAGTGACCTCAAATGACCTCGGAAGTCAACCTCACATAGCCTACTTCCGAACTGGAGATTATGTGAGTCTCCAGGCCAAAAATTGGGGTGCAGTAGTACCCGGCGCTGCCCGGGCCAAAAAGGTGAACACTCAACCTGTGACCTCAAATGACCGAGATCTGAATTTTGACTCCCCCTAAAACCATCCTTGGGTCACCCTGATTCAGAATATATGCGGGTCTGGGGGTCTCTGGCCCTTGGCTTGAGCGTGACTGACGGACAAACAAACATCGCAGCTCTTTTATAATACTATGCCTGACGGTTTCTCTCAACTTAGGAAGAACCTCAAAAGGAGTTTATGAAGGGTATATTTAACACCTTAACCCTTTCAGTCCGGTGACCTATTTTGTGCATCAATCTTACGTCCAGACGATTTTACACAGCTTAGGAGAGATTTTAGCAATAAAGTTAAATACAGCCTGCACTTACCCCTTCAATACAAATGGGTTTCCTTACCTGACTGAAACCGTCTAGAGGTAAGAAAAACAGAAAATACTTTACGACTGAAGGGGTTAAGTGTTAAAAGTTGCCCTTAAGTTGAATATCACCGTCTTAAGAAAGCATGAGGAAATGTAGAAGACAGCCGGACTCAAAAGGTTAAAAAAAGACAGGAAAACTGAGCCTTAATGAAGCAAGAAATCTAGACGACCGACGGACACAAAAGGTTAAAACAAAAACAGGAAAATTGAGTCTTTAGCATGAAGAAATCTGGACGACCGACGGACACAAAAGGTTAAGACAGGAACACTACCATCTTAAGAAAGCGTGAAGATATGTGCAAAACAGCCGGGGTCAAAAGGTTAAAACAAGACGGGGACGAAGTCAAGGGATAAGCTTACGTGACACCCCTCCCACAAGGACCTCTAAATCGACTCCAGCATCCCTCCAGACTAAGCCTAATATAATAACGGCAGGTGAACTGAATATCAAAGACCCCTGGTGGCTAAACACGAGGGCTGACATTCTCGTGGGGTAAGGAAGCTCCCTGACACCATTTCCTTATCTGTTTATTCCGTGTGGGACAGTTAAATCATTTTTATCACTTATGCAATCTATGTTGATAATACGAAGGGATAAAAATGATACAAGGGACTGGTGAGGTGTAACGTAAAATAAATCGCTAAGGAAGAGGTGTTCCTAAGCTTCCTAACCGTACGAGAATACGGGCCATGGACTTACGGCAGACAGGGGGCTCTCATCTTGTAGAGCTAGAGCAACTAAATATATAATGGAATATCAGGAATTGGAGCAACTAAACGTGCTAAGAAATCGCAGTATATCGACGTGAAACAAATAAATGAGCTAATGACAGTTAAAAAAGTGAGCGTTAAAGAGAGAGAGAGAGAGAGAGAGAGAGAGAGAAAGAGAGAACAAATCAGATCAAGAGGGCATACGACAGTTCAATTTCACTATGCCTTACACTCCGAAAGCTGTCTCCACACGAAGTACACAGAAAACAGAACATGGTCTCTAATCAGATTATTTTCTTGTTTTCATAGCCTACATCACCGATACAGTTTTACCCGATTTAACAAATTTCCTAATACTATGAGGTAGTCCACGCAGCAAACCCAAGACTGTGTACGAGTTTGAAGCATTTAATCTTCACTTCTCTTATTCTTCCAACAACGCATCTCCCACTAATTTTGGTACGAAAATATCTAAAAAGTCACTAGTTTCCTTCCCAGTGACCATAAAAAGAAAAGACCTCAACTGTAATTTAATTCCCTAATGCCAATATCTCTGGAAATACTGAAAAGCCTAAATCACATTCTGAAAACATCACGAAATTTTCTAACACCAAATGTACACAGGACCCATTCTCAGCATACAATCAACATTAGGGCATAGGCTACTTGTAAGAATAAATGCAGTAAAGACACTTCAAATTATCACTTAGGGTTAACAAAAAGAATGTCTACAAGCATCTTAAACAGCCCATCTGTACATTATTACATTATGGCAGAGGATGGAGAGTTCCTTCTACATCAAACAAATAAGGTACAATAAACAAACAAAAAAAATACAAATGTAAGTAATTTTCAGAACGAAACAAAGGAACCCCCAAAACAACATGCAGTAACCTGGAAAAATGACAAAAATTAATGTGGAGTATAAGAAGTCTAAGTAATTTTTCATACCGAAACAAAAGGACTCCTAATCAAGAGCCTTATGATTAGCACTGGGGAGCTGTCCATTCCTTCAACAAGGGTTTCATCCCATCCCTCTTACCATATTTCATTCACTTTTGCATGCCCCACACTTTCGCCCTTTTCCAGTTTATTTCAGGGAGCTAAGTGGCAGAAAAGGGACAATGCTACAGCTCTGCATCCTTCCCATAGCACTTCTTCGTGACTAGAACCGTATTCTAGCATTAACTTTTTGCTGTAGTTCAGCATTCAAGCTGGAGGTGAAATTGTTAGGCCAATCTGCAGTGAACAGAGTATACGTTACCTTACACGACAACAAAACACTAAGAAGTTTTACCATACGTTTTTAAGACACTACCTCTCCTCCCCTCGGCATTTTAGGACGGATGTACATGAAATAAACATCTAAAATAAACATCCAAATTCTCCAGCAAACAGTGTCTTATGAGTACCATCCTCGAGAATGCCAGCCACAAAATCTCTCACATAAAGAAGACTTTGTCAGACTGCAGTGTGACAAATTTTCCTCTACACCAGTATCCACATAATAAATAGCTCACACATTTCCCACTGTACCCTCATTGTGATCCTCTCTCTCTCTCTCTCTCTCTCTCTCTCTCTCTCTCTCTCTGACACTCCTTCAACAAAACTTTACATTAGGTCTCAGGAAGCGCTTTGCTAAACCCACCTGATTTATGTAGCTGTCGTGCTCACTTTTCACGTGATTTAAGAGCCACGATGAAGTATTGTACTTGTAAATTTCTGCTTGGTGTTTGCCTTCAGTTCAGTTTCTGCACAACATGGAAGGGTAGAGGGGAATGATGACTGACGACGACCATGATAATCACAACACACACAGATCGATCAAGGCCTTTTTATATTACTGCCATTTCCTAGCCATTACAGTTATTTTAGGCGAGGCTTTCCAAACTGAAGAGGTTAACAGAGATGCAATTAACCCTATCATTAATCAACATCTTTCCTACCAAGAAAAACTGTCCAACATTATCAAGAATTAGAAAAAAATAAGTTGTTTTACTGGAGGGGTTAATAGGAGAGGATGGTGGTATTGAGCAGATTGGATGAAAGGAACAATAAACCTGAAAAGAAGAAACCTGAATTTAAAAAAAAAAAAAAAAAAAAAAAAAAAAATGAAACTTTAAATGAAGAAGAAACCCTAAATGAAGAAGAAA
Source organism: Coenobita brevimanus (assembly GCF_032717465.1). NCBI lineage: Eukaryota > Metazoa > Arthropoda > Malacostraca > Decapoda > Coenobitidae > Coenobita > Coenobita brevimanus. Next base: position 5,446,823 of record NC_136975.1, on the reverse strand, counting down.
TATGAACAGAAGAAACCTGAAGAGACGAAGAAACCCGAAAAGAAGAAACCAGGATTGAAGAAGAAATCCAAAATGAATGAGAAACTCGAAATGAAGAAGAAACCCGAAATGAAGAAGAAATATGAAAAGATGATACCAGAAAAGAAGAAACCTGAAATGAAGAAAAATAAATAAATGAAGAAATCTGAAATGAAGAAGAAAAAAAGAAACCCGAAATGAAGATGAAACCAGAAATGAAGAAAAAGAGGAAGAGGAGGATATAAAACAAAGAAAACTTGGATAATTTCATGTATGGATTAAAGAATGTGATCGACGTGAACAGAAGGCGGCAAGATTGTGGGGTCAAGCAGATGAGAAGGGTAGGTGCATAAAACTTAGATCTTGGAAAGGAAGAAGACAGAAATAAATTTGATGATAGTGGGGGAAGACAAATGAAGGACAAGAGTGTGGCACGGTAGGTAAAGAGTGAGTGAAGGAAAGAAATAAGACTAAGAGAAGGTAAAAGACAAAAAATTGGATGTGCATGAATATGATAAATGAAGGAAAGAATGAGGTAGGTCAGGCGAGATACAGCAAAGGAAAAAAAGGAAGGTACTGAGGGGAGAAATGAAAACTGATAAGCGAAGGAAAAGAGTGATGTAGGCAGGCAGTGAGGCAGCGGGGAGGAAAAAAAAGTGAGGATGGAGAGAAATGAAAACATGCATTATGAAACGGACCAGATTAAGGAGGAGTAAGACAACTAGGAAACGAAAAGATCCTGATGAGAAGAAAAAAATATACGGTATAAAAGTTAGAAAATGAGACAGTTAAAGGAGTCGAGTAATTATAAGAGGTGACTAAAACGAAATGATATTGCGGAGAAAGAATATATATATATATATAAAAGAAAACGAGTGAGTTAAAGGGACGAACGAAGGAAAAAGACTGGATGTTAAAAAGAAAAGAATGAAGAAGCAGGGAATGGAGTAGGGGGAGATCTGCCGGCCAACACCACTAACCAGACTGGACATACATTAGTCTGATTGAGTCTCTTTCATGTGTCTGCTTCCCGAGTCTGAAACTGGATACTCTTTTTTTCTTCTTCCCCCCCCCCCACAGACGATGGGACTCGGTCTACACAAACACATATACCAACAGACTCCGTAATCATAAAATTTCTTGAGGTTAAATTGTTTATAATATTGCTTATTTATACTGTTATCTTACACGGTGCCGAAATTCAAGTTTTTCAGTCGAAAATGTGTATATACTGTTTATCTTTTACCAAACATATACTATCTTGTGTCAAAGCTGTGTATAAGACTGCATGTTTATGCTGTTATCGCCTCTCAAACAACTGTCATATAATTCACAGCCAGACTACAGTGAATATTTAAAAGTATGGCTCCCGATAATGATAAACTGCTATGGACACTTATAAACTGGTTAAAATCCTTTATGAATACGGCCCGTGCCAAGCGTGTTGTATGGTAAAGAATTCTCTGTTACGTTTTTACTCTCTGAAAGCAATTTATTGTAGAAGGGGCTGCCGCCTCTCAGAGTAAATAGACATGGGTACAAGTTATAATATTGCTGTTTCATGATATAATAATTCGAAAAGTGGAAAAAAAAGAATCACATCGGAACAAGTAGACTCTCAGTAGCAAGCGTTACACTATTTAGCCGTTAACAGCATTAGTTTTTTATATACTGCTACCATTATTATATGTCCTGATATTTCTTTTCAATGAAGTTATGGTTTCGTACATACAGAAAATGGTTATTCGCGACATTATACTTAAGGCTTTCACCATTTTACTGGCATTCAAAGCTAAATAATTCATTCCGGCAACTGCTAGATGAAATTGCTCAGCTCAAGCAAGCCACTTCCACTGGATGAAAAAAAAAAAAAAACAGTCTCGATCAGTGCATCCAATTTAGGAATTACTTGTTAATATAATGAACTGAACTAAACAAAATCTTCTACAATTTCACGAATGGTCCGGCGTCGTTCTGCACTGATAAGAGCTTTCATCTAATAGCTTTGTCCTAACTAATTTATGTTAAAAGGCAACCACTTCTTGTTTCATCTTTCATCTATTCACTGTCCTGAAACCGCTCAAGCTATCCAAAAACTGTACTATTGGTGACAATTTAATTTCCATACATTCATGATATCAAATCAGGTGAGTTTCTGTCGCGGTTTTAGCAATCTTGAAGTAAAATTTCAAATTAGTATGTTGATCCAACTGCAAAATCTTCCTCAGCGCTGTCAAAAGTGGATGGAGGACGTCACACACATCAATACTTTGCCCTTGCTATGGTGCACTGTACGTGGTGTCTTGTTGTTCAATAATGTATAACAACTGAAGTAGTGGCTAATGTATAGCAAGCAATGAGGCGAATAACTGGCCACTCGATACTAACTGATGAGACCCACATTGGAACTAACTGAACACTGCTGCGAACACTATATCGATCCACCTTACGATAATTAACGAGACAGTGAGTAATGACTTACGAAACGCAATGCTGGGATCATCGACAGACCTTCCAGAATATCATGTAAGAGTTCGATAATTGTTCGACTAAAAAGAGGAGCGATATTCCAGACCGCAACTACACATTAACCCTGCTCTAACTTAACATCCCTACAACCTATCCCCATCAAGCTTAACCACCACGGCGTAGACTAACCCAAATAGCCAGCCCTACTCCAGCCTTCATAACCTAACCTAACCCAGCCACCTAGCCTAGCCCAGCCCAGCCCATTCGAACTCAACTCACTTTCAAAAATACCCCATCCCCTTTAGTGCAGCTCACCGTGTGCCAGAAATGAACATGTCTGGGCTCCCTGACAGCTCTTCCCCGGGCCTGGCGTGCAATAAGTTGGGAGTTAGGCGAGGTAATGCACGTTATTGTCCCTACATAAACACATCAGCCTGTAATCCTGAGGTAATCCGCTGCTTGCTCGGTGACGTATGTTGCTGCGTGGGATGTCGAGGTGGCTCAGGAGGCTCGTATTTGTAAACTGTCCTAAGGTTGAGTTGTGCTTGAGGTTGTTTGTTTACGCTTGCTGTTTGAATGTACGCTTGTTTGCTTATTTTTTACGCTTGTTGTGCTTATACTGCTCTTGTTTGCTTGTACGCTTGTAGTTTGCTTATATGCTTGTCCTCACTTACACGACTGCCAAACAAATAGCGGTCATATCACAATTAATATTAAAGGTACGAAAACGAAAAGACACCTCGTAATGGTTAACTGATAGGGAAATGTGTAATTGTTGTTGCTGTTGTTGCCCCAGGTTTATCTGAATTGTAAACCCAGTGGACTGCAGGCTTAGGCTACCTTTTTCCTACTGTCCACCAACCTCTTTCTGGGGATAGAGAAGTAAACTGAGGGAAGCTTTAGATCACCTGTCAGTCTAATTGCTCAGTTATATCGGTCCCAACACGTGAAGGCTTAAGGCAAATACTGTACTTCTTTAGATCCTTTATAACAGAGAGCCAAAGTAATGCTGTTATATTTCAAGTTACCCCCACACCGCCAGTCCGCCCACTTGAAGGAGGGCGCAGAGTCCCCAGGCATCGAGGGAAAACTTGATTTGCTCCTCACGATGGAAAGTAACGAGTGGGTCCAGCAAAACCAGGAAGGAAGGAAGGAGGAAGGAAGGATGGAGGAAGGAAGGATGGAGGAAGGAAGGAAAGAAGGAGGGAGGAAGGAAGGAAGGAAGGAAGGAAGGAAGGAAGGAAGGAAGGAGGGAGGGAGGGAGGGAGGAAGGAAGGAAGGAAGGAAGGAAGGAAGGAAGGAGGAAGGAAGGAAGAAGGAAGGAAGGAAGGAAGGAAGAAGGAAGGAAGGAAGGAAGAAGGAAGGAAGGAAGGCAGGCAGGAAGGGAAAGTGGTGGAGGGGAAGCTCAGGACAAGGAAGGAAGAACGGCTGTAGACGTGGTTGGGGAATGGAGTGAGAAAGAAAGCGGGAGGGAGCGAGTGTGGAGGGAGGGAGGCATAGCAGAAGACAGATAGGAAGGAGGAACGGTTGGAGGAAGAGGAAGTGGGATAGGGAATGAAAGGAAAGAGTGAAACATAAGAGAGTGAGGAACGTGAAGGAAGAAGAATAGGAGGAAATATACAGAAAGATGAGGCAAATATATTGGTAAAGATGGAGAGAGAGAGAGAGAGAGAGAGAGAGAGAGAGAGAGAGAGAGAGAGAGAGAGAAGGAAGACAAGGATTAACAGGAAGAGGAGGAAGAGTGCATTCTTACATTCTCAGAGGAAGGGGGGAGAGAACGAAAAATAAGGAATTGTGGAATACTTGAGTAGGGAGAGAGATAATAAAGAAGAGTAGGAATGGGTGATGGAAGAGAGACGGAAGCAGAAAAGAGAGGAAATGAAGGACTGCAGGGAAGGAGAAGTCAGGAGAAAGAAGTATAAGGATGTGTGGAATGACCTGACTGAGGAGAGGGAGAGAGAGGAAACAGAGAAGAGGAACAGGGATGTAGAGGAGGGAGGGGAACAAGAGCTGAAGAATAAGAAGAGGTGCGGGGATGGCAGCGAAAGAGTGGCAGCAAAAAATGAAAGTAGGGACAGACAAAAAGAATATGGAATAACGTGAGCATTAACCTATATTTAATGCAAGTGAAGAGAGGACTGAATGGTTGAAAGGAGAAAGCGACAAGAGGGTGAGAAAGTGAGCACATATAGACGAAGCAAGAACAAGGGAAATAAGTACACGACAACAAAACGACAGGGAAAAGGGGCATGGAAAGGTTAGGAACATGATATAACCAGCGACAGATAGGGGGAAAGCAAGGAAAAGAACCGATAGGAAGGAGTAAACAATCTCTCTATGTTGGTGGAACGCTTCCATCTGAACAACTCATGTCACTGTAAAATTAGTAGAAAACAAACTGAAAAATATCACGTAAACAGAGACAGGTAGTGGGAGGACAAGGAAATGGAAGATAGAGAGGGATAAAAAGACGTATAGTGGGGAAATGACATCAGTAAGAACAGACAGGGAACGTCACTCCACGGAACATATGAGGAAGTAGAGAAAGCCTTTTCAATGATACAAAAGTGACAGGAGAAAAACGACGGACAGGAAGAGCAAAGCTAAAGGAGGCAAGGCAGGCCGGCGCGAAGGGATGCGAGAAAAGAAACACAAAAGCAACAGATAGGCAAAGCGAGCTAGAGACGGCGAGAGAGAGGCCGCCGATAAGGGAAAATTAGGTTTTCAATCCACGCTGGAAAGGTAACACAATCATATGGACAGACGTGTAAATTCGGAGGACGCTTCCCGCCCCTCTTCTGAAGAAGCCCCTTCTTCTCCTCCCTCGTCCCGCGCTGGTATGGCCCCGTTAGTAAGGAAACCCCGCAGTTAGCCTAGTCTACGACCTTGCCTGAAATATTCGGCTGCATCTGCCACTGTTCATGTCCTCGTAACTATTCTGTCCAGCTAGATTTCCCGTAAGACAGAGCGCCGACGTAAACATCTGTTATTTACGTGGTTATTTGTTTACCTGCAGCTTTTTTTTTCTTTGCATCTCTGACAAAGTAGCATCAAAACTAAACGTACGTTTTAATGTGCACCAATACTTGCATACAAAAACACAAGGTAATAAAAGCATATTACAACAATTCTAGAATATGGTCGAGAGAAAATCCTCCTGAAATAGTTCCTCCACCACCATCATATCTGACTCCCGCCCACGATGGAGAGGCACTGTTTCCAGGAGGCCACTGCGAGGAAATAAAAACGTCTTGAAACTTATGCTCTTAATTTTGCATGGGAAAAATTCGAAACCGCTTATGTGCACGTATAACATTATGTCGATAATTATATACAGTCTTTGCAGTGGGTACATCTGCTTGTCCGCGTGTCCGTCTTTCCGCACGTCCGTCTTTCCGCGTGTCCGTCTTTCCGCGTGTCCGTCTTTCTGCGTGTCCGTCTTTCCGCGTGTCCGTCTTTCCGCGTGTCCGTCTTTCCGCATGTCCATCTTTTCTCGTGTCCGCGCGTTCGTCTGTCCGTCCGCCTTTGCAACCATTAAGCTAGAAACCAATTTTTTTTTCTAAACCTGGTCACGATTGATCATATCTGGGTCATGTCCGAATCTGACAATCATGGGTCAAAGGTCAAGAGAGAATGCGTAAGTTTTCCAGCATGATGTTTTCCAAGTTTCGTTCTTATTTTATTTTATTTATTCATTTTATTTATTTGGCTTAAAAGACGATTTTTGAACCAGAGGCGTAAAACTGAGCTATTATTAAACATTCACTACTAAGGGGTCTTTAAAGATGAACAACATCACCTGGTAATAGCAGCCATAAACTGCAAAAGAACGCCATTGCGAGGAAATCGTTAAGAGACTTGTATATCCAATTCTCTCTCTCTCCCTCTATGTGTGTGTGTGTGTGTGTGTGTGTGTGTGTGTGTGTGTGTGTGTGTGTGTGTGTGTGTGTGTGTGTGTGTGTGTGTGTGTGTGTGTGTGTGTGTGTGTGTGTGTGTGTGTGTGTGTGTGCGTGCGTGCGTGCGTGCGTGCGTGCGTGCGTGCGTGCGTGCGTGCGTGCGTGCGTGCGTGTGCGTGCGTGCGTGCGTGCGTGCGTGCGTGTGCGCCCGTATAAAAAATACAAAGACGGGTACAAAGTAACATAAAGAATAAGAAATGACATACCACGGATGGAAGTAGAGGATTCTGTGTTGGCTTTGCACTATAGATCGGCCAAGACGTACTTTAAATCCATACGGCAAATCAGCAGTACCTTAATACCTTCGTACCGCGATAACCACCTTTTCGTAAATCAGGTGACATAATTCTGGATGATTAGGAGTTTTTATCGAATTCCCACCATATACTTACTGACAGTCCACGAGCATTTATTAACGAAGGTTAGTATGGGACTGAGAGGAGTGCTTGCTGTTGGTAAAGATTCCTGTTTTCACCTTAGCTTGGCTGGAATTATCGTCCCTACGCAGCTTATTTCACGTAGCCCCATGGCGGAATATGACAGCGCTATAACTATGCTTACTTCAATACCTTCGTCGTAACTAACATCATACTCCAGTGTTAATCTATTGTTACGACCGTTTAAGAAGGAAGGGCAATTTAAGGTCAAGTTTTCAAAATATGGGCAATTTTAGGCCAAGGTTTCAAGACTGATTAGGCAATTTTATGTCGTTTTCGACAGAGGTCAGTTTTAATTTTCAAGATAGAGAGGGGAATTGTTGGTCAAGTTTTCAAGATGGAGAGGACAGTTTTAGGTGTAGTTTTCAAGGTGGAAAGGGCAATTTTTGGCCATGTTTTCAAGACAGAGAGGGCAATTTCAAGTCAAGTTTTCAAGATGGATAGGGTAATTTTTGGCCATGTTTTCAAGATAGAGAGGGCAACTTTAATTCTGTCTGTATTTCCTGCTAGCTATGATCTCCAGTCTTTCAAACGCAGTGTGTCCAGGCATCTCGAAATGATCGGATCTTGAATTGGGCTCTCTCTTGTATTTTGTTTTTCTCTTGGAAGGAACAGTTATTGCGGACCTGTGGCCTTTGGTTCCTTCTTCCCAGCATAAAAAGAAAAAAAATTAGACCAAGTTTTCAAGATGGGAGGACAATTTTAGGCCAAGTCGATGGATAGCGTAGTTTTAGATCTTTTCCAGATAGAGAAATTAATCATGGATCAAGTTTTCTAGATGGAGAGGGCCATTTTAGATCAAGTTTTCAAGAGGCCAATTTCATGCCAAGTTAAAGTAAAAGGAGTATAGCAGCGGGTGTACATAACGATCCTCTCCCATGATGGACGCATTTCCAATTGCGCCTCGCGTGCAAGCATCACCCTCGTCTATTATTTACCCTCTCTTGCCGGGGTAACTCTGGCAGTTTATAGCATGTAACGCCATGATTAGTATTTAGCTGAGTCATTGGTGTCTGGGTGTGTCAATACTGTTACGATAAAATTTTGTTCCGATGAAATTCTGTCACTTTAACTATTCCGGTTATATTCTGTTACGATAAAATGCTGTTGCGACTAAGTTTTATGATCAAATTCTGTTACGATTATATTCTTATGATTAAATTTCTACGATTAAATTCTGCTTAGATTAAATTTTGTTACGATTAAATTGATACGATTAATTCTCTTACGATTAAATGATGTTACGATTAAACTGTCACTATTAACCTTATCGTGATAGAAACAATTTTACTCCAGTTTCTTCGGTTTACCTGGCAACGAATTTGATAAGGCCAAGTCACTTATTCTCGTCGGTTAAGGAAGCTCCCAAACACCGTTTCTTTACCAGTTTACTTTCGGACACAGCTCATTAATTCTGTAATCCCATGTGTGTGAGTTTTGCCTTCCACTAATGGTGTTTAAGAGATTAAAAAAAAAAAAAACTATATGAGACAACCCTAGCATGTATTCAATATGGACGGTTGGTGTTAGCGCCGAGGTGGTGACTTGTAGAGGTGTGTGGTACGTAGGAGGACTACTGGGCCTTGAAAGCAGGTTGTGAAGCCTATGTCCAGAGTCGGTCAGATTAAAAAAAAAAAAAAAAAAGTAAAGTATGGAAAATGAATCGCTACGGAAAAGGTATTACGGAGCTATCGCATTTTTTAAGGAATAATATAAAAGTATGGTACCCTGAACTCTTCGTTCTACTAAAGTTATTCGCCCATCAGTTTAAAGACAATTTTTCTATATTGTTCTTGGTAATTTCTTAGGCTTCCACTAAGCTGAAGAGACTTTCTTAGCTTGAGGGGTTAGCTGAAGACTTTTCTACTTTGAAGGGTTAGCTGAAGAGACTTTTCTAGCTTGAGGGGTTAACTGACGAGACTTTTCTAGCTTCAGGGGTTAGCTAAAGACTTTTCTAACTTTAGGGGTTGGACACAGGCTTCAGCAGCACCTTAACTACTATAAATCCTTCCTAAATAGAAAACAATTCGTCTGGTGGATGCAAAAACAGATGAATTGGCACATCACCTGATTCAAGGGATTTAACTGAGTTTTTGAAACATGCTTCACCTTACAATGACCCCCGTCTCTTCAGCCTGAGGACGTCATTTATCATTCTTGCTACCGGCAGAGATTTTATTTGGCACCGTAGAGCACCGTGGAAAACAATAATGCACAGTACAGCACAGCAGAAGTGAAGGGATATTGAACGATAGGTTTAATTCTTACATTTCAAAAGTCTATCCAAAGGAGAGAGAGAGAGAGAGAGAGAGAGAGAGAGAGAGAGACAGACAGACAGACAGAGAGAGACAGACAGACAGACAGAGAGAGAGAGAGAGAGAGAGAGAGAGAGAGAGAGAGACAGAGACAGAGAGAGAGAGAGAGAGTCAATAGTGCTTGCATGCTTGCTTGAGCGTGTGCGTATACGTGTACGTGTGTGTGTGTGTGTGTGTGTGTGTGTGTGTGTGTGTGTGTGTGTGTGTGTGTGTGTGTGTGTGTGTGTGTGTGTGTGTGTGTGCTCTGGGGACGGCTCTGCGATACTATTATCTATGCGGCACAGTTTTCTAATACCCATGTCCATTTTTGTGCTGTGTAATGAATGATTTTATGTAATTATGGAATTATTTCTTACCTCCGTCAAAGCGGTTATGTTTTACCCCGAGTTTGTAGGTTTGTTTGTCTGTTAGCGGAATTACTCAAAAAGTTATTAAGGGGTTTTGATGAAGTTTTGTGGGAGGGAGAGCCATATGCCAAGGAAAAAAATGATTACATTTTGGGCCGGTTCCGGATCCGGATACGGAGTTTCCCGTAATATCTCCAAACGTTTTCAATGAATTTCAATGAAATTTTGTGGAAAGGTGAGCCATAGATCAAGAAAGATTTGAATAATTTTGGGGGTGGATCCGGATCCAGATCCTATATCTAAGGATCCGGATCCATTTTAATGGCAATGGTGGAGGTATGCGCTCTCTGAGTGCTTTCTAGTTTATTTTAGTTATGCAAATGTAGTATTCATTGATTACATGGTTGATTTGCAATTCCATAAGGTAATAGACACTATAATTCTTTTAACTTGGCCCAGATTTTCTTTCTTCTGAAGCTTATTTCGCGTACAGGTAGTTCAGTGGCAAAGTAGACATGACTCTACATCCATTCAGTACCACATCTTTGTTATATTAGCCTCATATTCTAATGTTAATCTATTGTTACAAATCAGCATTCACGATGAGGAGATGGCAATTTTAGGCCACGTTTGAGAAAAAAGAGCATAGTAACCCTGACGAAAGCATCCATACAACACAGGAGAATTCGACAGCTGAGTGGCCATGAAAGGTGCAATACTGGAACAACCCTGTATATTTTGGCGTGCAGGAAGCCATACCCGAGAGTCCTGATGGACGCCTAGCGAGGAGGGAGGCGATAGAGACGAGCGACGAGAGAATGTGCGAAGAATAATGGACCCTAATGAAGAGGGAAATTGGGAGAGCACCTCTTGTGGAACATTATGCTGCGGAGGAGAGTGGGTGTATGTGTGGTGGGAGGGAGGGAGAGCAGAGGAAGAGAAGGAAATGAGGTGGAGATAGAAGATGGAAGAGCGAGAGAGAGTGGGGGAGAGCAAAGGGAGAAAGGAAAATGAAAGAGAAAGAGGAGAAGGAGCAAGGGAGAGGAAATATATATACAAGAGGAGGAAATAAGATGTAGACGAAGAAAAGAAATGGGAAGAATGAGGAGAAAAATGAAAAAAAATAAATCAGAAAAGAGAGACTGAGACAGAGACAGGCAGACACATACCTACAGAGATATAAAATGAATGTTGCTTATTGATGGACAGATAGTGAATAAGTGAGAAAACTTTTAAGAAATAGTTTATGGCAGAATGGTAAAAGAGGAAAATGACGCTATGGAAAATGGACACTGCACGTCGACAAGGAGAGACAAAGGTAGGTGAAGAATGAGGTCAAAGTGCAGTGACCCGAAGCCTTAACCTTTCAGCACGTTGGTGAATTTGTCTGTAAAATCCTGCTTCCCCCCCGTCGATTTTTCGTAGCTAGCTTTGGGGAGAGGAGATCTTTCACAGTGGAGGAGATTGATGGAGATCGCTTCTAATTCGTCCTATGCGTTTTTTTTTTCTTTTTTCCAGATTTTTTATAGAGTTGTCTGAACGTGGCATGAATAAAGCTTAGAAGACATCTCAATTAAGTGGTTGCCCATTCCAATACGCTCGATTTTATTTTATTTACATATTTCTTTTTTAATTTTAGTACCTGCATGATTTTTTTAAGTTCAGGAGGGGCATTTCTTGCGATTTGTTCAGGTAAGAATTTTCTAGCGATTCTGTTCAGCTCAGGAGAGTTTCTTGTCGATTTTGTTCACTCCAGAAGAGATTTTGCTAGCGATTTTGTTCAGCTCAGGGGACGTTTCCTGCGATTTTGTTCAACACAGGAATTTTCTAGCGATTTTGTTCAGCTTTAAAGAGACTTTTCTAGCGATTTTGTTCAGCTCAGGAGCCTTTATTCAGCTTGAGATACTTTTCTAGCGATTTTGTTCAGTTCAGGGGAGACTTTTCTAGCGGTTTTTGTCAGCTCGGGACAGAGTTTTTAGCGATTTTGTTCAGCATGGAGACTTTTCCAATGATTTAAGTTTAGGAGAGAAGTTTCTAGTCAGACAGATTACCTAATTCTAACCCTTTCACTTCTAGGAGGAGCTCTAAGTTGAAGGCATTTGTTAGGCAGAAGGAATATATGATAAAAAGACATACTCGGATTGACGGGGTTTATGTTAAAAAAAAAAAAAAAAAAAAAAATGGACGAGAGAAATAGAACGGAATATGATATACAAGAGAGAGAGAGAGAGAGAGAGAGAGAGAGAGAGAGAGAGTGAGAAGGGGTGGAGAGCAAGAGGGGGGGAGGGTGAGAGAAAGAGAGGGGGGGAGGGTGAGAGAAAGAGAGGGGGGGGAGGGGGAGAGAACGAGCGATGGGGGGGAGGGAGAGGATTCACACCAAACCAAATCTCCGCTGATCCTGGTGAATCGAACACATCGAAGCCAATCTGACAACAATCCTATCACAGCTTCCAAATGTTTCACAGCGCAAAAACATTCAACACCGATACTGCCACTGTTTACGATTACTGAAAAATTCCGTAATCCAGACAGCTGCTATACTCATTTTACTCCAACTTGACCTAAAACTGCCATCTCACCATCTTGAATTCTGAGTTGTAGCAATACATTAACCCTAGGAATTGATGCTGGTCACGATTAAGTGCTACGAAAAGGATGTACAGCACTATTATTGTCTAATTCTATGAGCTACTTGAAACAGGCTGCAAAAGGACAAAAATCTGGGCCAAGTTAAAGTGAGAAGCATATAGTTATTCACAGACATTTTCCTTCATGTTTCGTAATATTTTCTTAGTAATACATTTCCCAAAATATGACACGTTAATATCCTCGTGTGTCAATTCTTAGTAATACATTTTCTCTAATAAGACACTATTATCCTTTTGTGTCAATTCTGAGTAACACAATTTTCTTAATATAACACCTTAATATCCTTTTATGTGTCACTGATGCACGCTGTCTTTATTAACCCCTCAATTCCTTTGCTTTAATTCTTAATATATGCAAAAGAATTCATTAAACTGAGGAAAAATGAAGCAGAAGGAATAAATCCATGTCACTTCTAATCCCTCGAGTACATTAATCTCTCCTAAACCAAATAAACATGCTCCAAATTGGTAAAATACAATAATAATAATAATAATAAAATAATAATAATATACAATAATAATTAATAATAATAATAATATACAATAATAATAATAATAATAATAATAATAATAATAACAATAATACTATTAATAATAATATACAACAATAATAATAATAATAATAATAATAATAATAGACGTCCGAATAGTAAAGGTGTTAAAACAAAACCACCAACACAATCTCTTCACGGAATCTGGGACGGATATAGAGATCACTGAATCGTCTCTCACTTGTTAATCTCACAGTGGTTACCTGACTTACTGTTCTTTTACGTAACTAAAAATGAAGGAATTATACAGCATTAGAGTAGCTATGTTCGTTCTACCCGAAGAGGCTGTTTATTTATTTTTCTCTTCGTTAAGGCTAGATGAACGAAAGTAAATTGGTCAGAGATTGCGCCGTGTGCTTTGAAAACAACTGCAAACAATTTGGAAAGCTGGTCTGGTGCTGGCTTGCTGCTGGAGTGCGAACAGAATGATATATCGGACAAGATTGTACTTAATTCAAAATCTTAATCAGCACATCACATCAAGGTGTTTGTTCATATTCCGGAGACTGCTAAGCATCTCTCGAGTTTGTCTTCCTTGCGAGCAGGGGGGAAAAAAAAAAAAATCCTTCGCCTGACCAGAAAAACCTGAGAGAAGGAGAATGAACGAAGCTCAAGTGATGTTCCACTACAAAACAGGTTTGGTTAGAATCTTAGATAAAAACTTACGAATGACGTCACATCAGGCGTGTTGATCCGGCTCGCCAGTCTACGTATGGATGAGAGAGAGGCTGTGTAAGTTACCGTCCTCTTGCCTCCATCGCTTCCTCCCTGCGGTACGTCCACACCTCCACGTGGTCAGCCAGCGACTGCGGTATCCAAGGATGCTGATCACCAGTCTCGAAGCAGGGTGACGAAGCACGCTGTGAAGCAGGGATCGCGCATCAATTTATCACATCTATGCACATCTATCTTTCACATATTCGCCATTACACGATTCTAACATTATATGTGTTCACTATTCATGTAAGTGGAGATTTGTTTGCACCTTGTTTCGACAAGTACACCCTATCTATCATATTTTGGGGTTTCGACATGGGCTACAGGAAGCTCTCTCTATGACCCAGCAGTTCTCCCAGGCCTCAACATATGGCGCTCTCCACGTCATCCCCACAGCGCCTTCACTGGATGCAGTTGCCATATGCCGACAACTCCCCCAATGGACCCGCCGTGTTTAGTTAATATAAGTTAAAAAAGCGTTCCATGGCTCACACATAATAATATTAATTTAGATTTTAAGGTACAAGCGTATAATATTAGATGATGAACACAAAATAATAATGACTGAGTGAAAACCAATTATGCATCACAGGTAAACGATACGGCTCCGGCCCGAACACATTTGTCAGTGCACCACATCATGCTCTAATACCTCTTCGTTTGTAATGAGACATGTTAAGGTAACTCTCCTGGGCTGGTATAATGGTACGGGCAAAAGGTATTAAAATGACGTGTCGGTGAGTTTTGTCGAAGGGTAGTTGAAAATAACTCAGAGAAGTTTTGATTATCATGATATCCACTGCAACATGGGAATCGAATCGGGTACAGTACGATTCAACACTTCACTCCTTTGACCGCTAGAGTATGTGGAACCTCACGTAGTGGAGATGATACAGATTACACTACACTCTTCCTCGAACTGAAAGTTCATAAACCCTTCGGCCCGAGGACGAATTAGTTTATTCTCGCTACCACCCAATGATTTTTTTTTTTCTTCAGTTCTGGAAATATTTCGAACTGGAGGTGTCTGATACAGCATTCGTTAACTCGTTCACCGCATGAGACCTCCCCAGGACTGAGTAAAATCGCCTGGAGGCAGCAATATAATTGATGCGTCGTCAAAGTGAAGGCGTTAATTTCAGTACGATGATGTTTTCTAGTATACTCTGCTTATCCCCGGACGATTTTATTCAGCTTGGAGGAAACATATCGAAGTGGGGGAGTTAGGTATACCCTTCACTCCCCCTTTCACTGCTAGCGGTAGTGCTCGCGAGTGACGCCTTCGCACGGTGGCACCAATATGACCGAGTGGAGGAGCTGCCTGATTATACAGACGTCCTTCATTCCCCTCCCAATCTCCCAGAAGGAAGACGGTGGGCTATTTCTGATTCTGCTCTGTTACTATATTCCTGTGTGTTATGAATGCAAGCTATGTCAATATTAGAGAGATATAAGAAGCATAAAAGTGGATATTAATGGGTAGTTCGGATAATAAATCGCCAAATAATAGGTGATAGGGACCCTCCTTACCCGGCGTGAATACCATTCAAAGGGACACATATTCCATACTGTTAGTGTGGTGTATTTACGAGGGAAGAGGACAGGAAAGAGGAGGGAAGGTATCAAGTACGACAGGAAAAGAAAGAAATATTGTGCAGTAGAGAGAGAGAGAGAGAGAGAGAGAGAGAGAGAACGGACGCGGGGGAGGTGACAGAAAACGTGGAGGAATGGTGTTAAAAGAAGGACAGGGATACGAACTGGACGGAAGAGGAGTGTGGAAGGAATTGAAAGTCTTGGACGGGAAGGAAAGACGAGAAAATGAAGAACTGAGGGGAATGTGTTTGAAGACAAAAATAAAAGTGAGCAAGCCTCAGAGAAAATGGATGGAGTGAGAAAGGAACAGGGGACAGAGGAAAAGGTGTGGAGGAAGAAAACTAGATTTATATAAATATCACACACACACACACACACACACACACACACACACACACACACACACACACACACACACACACAGAAAGAGAGAGAGAGACTGGAGATACGGAAGTAAAAAATGATAAAGACGGATGCTAGACGAACTCATACATAACAGAACAGACAGAAGAAAACGGCGAAAAAGAAAATGAATTATACAGGAGGAGTGGAAGGAGGGTCACAAGGCATATAAAAGAATAAAATAATGGAGACGTGCAAACAGAGGGAAATATGGAAGTGTTGGCTAAGAAAAGAGAAATGCAAGAGGGGAAACGAAAATCAGAGACAAGATTTAACTGAGAAAGGACAAGCAAAGAAAACCATATATGAAGGGAAAATATCGGTGGAAATTTTGAGATGTAAATGCGAAACGAAAAAGAAAATGAGAATGTTTGTCGAGAAAGGAGAAATACAGATGAGAAACGAAGAAAGAAAATAAGGAAGGATGGAGGAACACAAGTAATTAACAGCAAATGGAAATAAACACAGAGCTGAGTGAGGAGGGAGAAATGTAATTATGAGGTGAAAGGCAGAAACTGTTAGCATTCAGGCCAATATTCTTGTAGGCTAAGGAGGCTCCATAGCACATCTTCCTTAGCGACTTATTTTTGAATATGCCTGGTAAATATCCTTTTGTATGCTATTTATGGAGAATATGGCGATATTAGATGGATTTGTCTAATAGCGGAGGACAGTAAGGTGTAATATGCAAAATAAATTACTTCAGAAATGGTGTTAGGGAGCTTCCAAACACGAGAAGGAAACTGTCCTCCGACTCCTATCATTCTTTCTTAGCTTAACAAAATCGTCTGGAAGTAGCAAAAATATGTCTCTCTCTCTCTCTCTCTCTCTCTCTCTCTCTCTCTCTCTCTCTCTCTCTCTCTCTCAGATGAATGAAATCATCAAACTGAAATGGATTACTGGAGTTGGGCCAAACATGAGAGGGTTAAGTAAGAGATGGAAGGAAAAATGAAAATGTTAGGCGAGAAAAGGAGAGAAAAAGAAAATGGAGGAAGAGAAGGGAGTCCGACGAGGAACTATGATAAAAGGACAGCGAAGAAAACGCAGTCGACCTAATTTCCCAGCCCTCCTCCCTCTTTCCCCTCGCAGCGAAATAAGCAGCTCCCGAACCTTCACTCAAAATCGTTCCATAATTTCTCGCTGTGTATTCCTGTAATTTAGATAAAAATCTTGGGATGACGACTCCATAAATTTGCGCCGCGTTGTGTTCTCCAAATTACATCTCATTTTAGCTAATTGTGATTATGTATTGCCCGGGAGCCCTAGTTACCTCTTTTTGCGTTGTTTTCTTCCTCGCGTTTTCGCCATCATTTTTTCTCTCATTTTTTACTTTTCCCTCTCGCGTCGATCCGTATCCGATAAGTGAATTCTTCCTGAGTGCTTGTTGTGTGTGTGTGTGTGTGTGTGTGTGTGTGTGTGTGTGTGTGTGTGTGTGTGTGTGTGTCTGTGTGTGTGTGTGTGTGTGTGTGTGTGTCTGTGTGTGTGTGTGTGTGTGTGTGTGTGGATATTTGTTTGCATGAATGCATGTTTTTATGTATGTATGTATGTGTCCTTGTGTTTAAGTATGTGTGGGTTTGTGCATTTGTATATATGTATGTATATGGATCTGTATATGTATGTGTGTACTGGTATGTTTGTGTATGTGTCGGTTTGTGTATGTACGTTTGCATGCACGCAGATATGACTTTGTATGTATGTATGTATGTACACGCCTCAAAAGTATCTTCAACCAGGTAGTCGGTTTCACAATGATTGACGTTTTTGCATGATTTTTCCTAACGTAAATGCTTCTGAATGGAGAATGTATCGTGTATGTTGTATGATGGTCCTTCCTTATACTACGCTGATTAAGAAAAAAAAAATACTGCTGGCATACACATGAAAATTAAGTGGAGATTGCTTTCCAAACACCTCGTCCACTGTTTCAAGTTTCAAATGTGATGATGGAAAAGTTTCTGATAAATTCTCTCATCCAATGTCATTTTAGGGTGAATGTACGAGTGTGTGTTTTTCTGCTATATGTAGAAACTGTTAGGGAAAATTAACGCATTATTCCGTGTACAGAGGAACTTTGCATTCTACCCACCTATTACCCACTTACATTTTCTCAGTACTTACTCCTCAATATCCAGTAATACCTGACGTTAGGAGCTGCAGTGTTTAATTATCGTGTTTGTTTTCAATGTACTTAGCCTCACTGTGCTCTTGGTGGTAGATTAAGATACGTAAAATTTGCTATCGTTCCTTATCGTTTCTCTGGCACAGCTGTAATCTTCTGTTCATGAAGCTATAAATTTTTGTGTATTTATTATCGTTGTACCTGAAAGTAGAGTACAACTTAGTCACGCAATTTTTTCTTATTTATCTTTTATCTTTTCAGTGCAATGACCCTGCGTTCTATTTATCTGATTTTGTTATATATTAATTAATTTATTATTATCACTGCTTTAGTAGAATAATACTCAGCTCAAAAATTAAAAATAGCCTCCACTAAACACTTAATAACTAGTTTATTTTTTTCAATTTCAGTCATGTCGCCGCAAGACGATTTCATTTAGTTAGGGACGTAAACAGAGACATAACTATCTTCCCCTTCTATCTGATGAAAATTTACAACTTGCGAACTACAACGAAAACCCCATTTCTATTACTGGGTTTTTCAGATGGTTCGATTTTTCCGCAATATATTCGTCAAACTTTGGGAAGATACACGTGTCTCTATCTGTACCTCCAAATTAATTCCATCACTGATATGACGCATTTTTCTATTAATCTAGTTTTTGCTACCTCCAGAAAATTTTACATAGTTTCGAGAGACCTTTTTATGTAATTACAAATAATCTCCATTTATCTCTTTAATAACCTGAAATCCTTAACACCCTACTCTTGCTACTACCACACTAATTATTCAGCACAGGGGAGATTCTTCTTATTGACAAGATTAAAAATTGCCTGTAAATAACGCGGCACAGCTCTCCCCTGATATTGGCCTTCGCTGAAAATCTGAATTAATCGTTTAGTTGTTATACCCGTCATAATCCCACTTGTTAGAAAAATAAGGAATTTGCAGAACTTATTTTTTCACGACGGCAATGAGGAAACTTATAATTCAGGTTTACCGATAATCAGTGAAACTTTTACAGCACCTACTGTATTTTTTGTACTCTCAGAAAGATGGAAAACAGTGATTTTTATCGAATATTAATCAAAATGTAGGTGAAAAACCTTTTCCTCATTACACAGTATTTCCATATCGCATTATTAAATAGAAAATTATCAAAGCCCTTTTTATTAACCTTCCCTTGCCACATGAAACTAAGCCACAAGAAAAATAATTTGTGCTGGAAAATAAAAGAAACATGTCCAAATCTTCATCACGTAATAAACTGAATGAACCTTCAGCAAATCCAGTTTTCGTGACGGCCTTTTCTTCAACACGGCAAATGCTGAAACGTGATAGACAATGCTTCTCAAGTCCTCTTCAAGCTGATGATCTATAACAACTTACAAGAGGCCTCGGTCCCTGTAAACTCAAAAATAATTTCATATACATTTTTGTCCAGTGATTCTGATTGATGTCTCGTACCATTTGGTTACTATACTGTAGACTTTGTTCATTTTCTTCTTGCTACTGTCACGCGGTATAGTTCAGTTCAGGGGATATCTATAGTTGTGGAAAGTGTAACAGAATCTTCTCTAATCCTTTCACCACTCTGAGTCTCTACTAGGCTGAATATAATCATTTAGTTGTAATTAATTGTAATGAAAAAAAATCTCTTTGTACTGAAGGAGTGACTATTCTTCCATTTCTGTGTTTTCCCTGTTTAAATCTGGAAACTAATCACCTCATTTATCATTAAAATCTGTATGATGAAGGTGACGACGACAACGACGACGACGATGATGATGAGGATGGAGGGTGATGATAGTGATGGTGATGATGAGAGGGTGATGATGGTGATGGTGATGATGAGAGGGTGATGATGGTGGTGGTGATAATCTGTGATGATAGTGGTAAAAATGACGATGATGAGGCGAGGGTGAGAGTGATGATAGTGATGGTGATGAGGTGAGGGTGATCATAATGATGATGATGATGTGAAGGTAATGATACTGATGATGATGTGAGGGTAATGATGAGGACGTGAGGATGAAGGTAATGATGCTGATGTCAAGGTGATATACTGACAAAAACGAATGCATAAGTTGAAGAGCCTGTGATGTGAAGCATACAGACTGAAATCTTGAATAATGAATAACTGAATGTAAGCCTCATTTTCCTGGGCACTGCGTTCCTTCTCCCTCTGGATGATGTAATTATAACCTCCCTCCCTGAAAACCTGATTCTCTCTCTCTCTTCTCTCTCTCTCTCAATGCGGATAGAAATGCACTTCCAATAACTGTTCTAAAACGAACGGTCCCTGCTTAGCTGAATAAAATTACCTGGAAAAAGTAGAAATAAATCAACAAAAGACGCCACCATACTAAATGACTTGAGAAGAAAGAATTAGGGCTGAGGACAGATTGCTTAATGTTGGAGTGGCCCTGGTGAGAGAGGATAGTGTTTGGAAACTCCCTGTACTGTTGTTTGCAGATGATACTGTGTTGCTGAGTGAAGACGAAGGGGAGCTGCAAGGCTTGGTGGATGAGTTTGAGAGAGTGTGTAAGAAACGGAGTCTAAAGGTGAATGTAGGGAAGAGTAAAGTGATGGTCTTTGAGAGAGGTGAAGTTAGTGAATGTACAGCGAGGTTGGATGGTGAGGAATTGGAAAATGTGAGTACGTTTAAGTACTTGGGTAGTGTGATGAGTAAGGATGGAGGTTTGGAGGGTGAAGTGCTTGAAAGGGTACAGCATGAAAGAAAGGTTGCTGGTTCTTTGAAAGCAGTGATAAGAAACAGGAAAGTGAGCATGGAAGTGAAAAAGTTACTACAAGACAGTATTGTGATACCAACTCTAACGTACGGAAGTGAAGCTTGGACATTGTTGGAAGGACACAAGTCAAGAGTGGGAGCAGTGGAAATGAGTTATTTAAGAGGAGCCTGTGGAGTCACGTGGAGAGACAGGCTGACGAATGAGGATATAAAGGAGCGTTGTGGTGTGGATGTGGATGTGATAGGAAGCGTTATGAGGAACACACTGAGGTGGTTTGGCCATGTGGAGAGGATGGAGGGTGAAAGACTGACGAAGAGAGTGTATGTGAGTGAGGTGGATGGGGGAAGAGGGAGGGGGAGGCCGAGGATGAGATGGAGGGATGGGGTGGAGAGGTATATGAGAGGGGGATGTGAGTTGGGAGCAGGGCAGTGAAATGGCGGGGGACAGGGCGACTTGGACGCGATTTGTTTGTGGCCACCCCAAACGGGATTGAGGCGTCTGGCAATAGATAGATAGATAGACTTTTCCTGTCCCTCATGTCGCTAGAAAGAGAGAGAGAGAGAAGGGGGGGTATGTTATTTGAATCATGCCTCTTCCCTCCTCATACACCACACACCTGCGCCTCATACCTGACACGTGTTATACTCACAACGGTAATACCTTAATAATATGCTCTCCCTGTTCCTCATAAATATAACCCAGCACACTCCCTGATATGTGCCTCCTTCTACAACATACCCTGCCATTTGCCATACACTTAGGTCTAATAGTTTACACACTAACCTCATTTAAGCTGATCATACTCCCTGGCAACCCTCTAATCTTCGTGTTTTTCTAGTAGTTTTTGCAGCTAATATCGGGCAAATTTATTCACAAGACAGTGTACAGGAGCCTGAGAGTGTTAATACCGTATCCTTAACCTTCTCATTGTCTTGTATTCTCTAAAAATTTTCATTATTTTTACTGTATGTATGTAGTTATTTATCTAGTTCACTTACTTATTTATATGTTTTAGTAGAGAGTAATTTTAAAAGCCTGAGAGAGTTAATGCACTTTTCCTGTTCCTCATAAAATAACTCATAATTTCCCTTGATCTATAATTCCTTCTACATCATACAGGACACTTGTACTAAAATTTACTTCCTCTTTTTGTGTAATATTCCTTGATAAATTACAACAGTTTTGGTCTCTCATAAAACAACTCACAGTATAGCTTCATTTTTCCCTCCTCCTAAAGCATACCTGGCCAATTACCTGACACTAACGCCTTCATACTGTAGTTTACACAGACTCATCTCAGAGAAAGAAAAGAAAAGAAAAAATGATCAAACTCAGTGATAATCTACATTTCCTACCCATCATAACTGTCCATAAACTAACCCAGCATATTCACACACACACACACACACACACACACACACACACACACACACACAATATTCTATGTGGCATTGTTGGCTTCGTAACATCTTTTACTCAGCGATTTAATCAACATCTTACACCTCAGTATCTTCTCGTATTTCACTGCTGGAAAGAATGTCAATATAAAGGCCATATAAACAGCAAAGTGGAGGCTGTTTTGGTGTAATATGCAAAATAAATCGCTAAGGAAGAGGTGCTACGGAGCTCATGTGCTACTTAGAAGACACCCCATAGACGGTTACCTGATACTTAATGTCCAACGGCCTTCACTTACTAACCACTTAAAACTTATATTCTCTGCTTATGTTGGCCTATTTCTCCCGTATCTCACGAAATAACACATTCCTTGACTTGTCTCCTTCCACATTAAGTATTGTGTGTGTGTGTGTGTGTGTGTGTGTGTGTGTGTGTGTGTGTGTGTGAGAGAGAGAGAGAGAGAGAGAGAGAGAGAGAGAGAGAGAGAGAGAGAGAATACCACATTCCTTGATTTCTGTCTTCTTCCACAACACACCTGTCAATTACCAAACACTTACTTCTAATAGTTTTTATGTACTTTTCTCATCTCGGTAATGCCCTGAAACGATTACATTATGTACCTTTAGGCGATTATCCCTCCCGCCTCGCCCTGGCCCCCTGCTGGAGTAAATGCACATTAACCTCTTCAGCTCGGAGACGCCTTTTATATATTATTTTTGCCGGAGACGGACGCCTCCATGTGGTGGCACTCATTATACCGGGCAGCTCACCTACCTGGTTATACAATCGTCCTTCAACTGCTTCCCTTTCCCGCCAAAAGGAGGATGGTTGGTTGCAGGAAGAGGCCAGCTTCGTCCTGCAGTCCACTGGGTTCACATTTCAGATGAACCTGTGGTACAAGAACATCAGAAACTATAAGCTCTTCAGATTTACACACACACACACACACACACACACACACACACACACACACACACAGAGTCCTAATAGTGAAGGGGTAGGGATCACCTTTTTCTCACCCGAAGCTTCGGTAGAATGGTAAGGTAAAGTTGTTATTTTACGCTATATTATGCTGTTTCATATTTTGCTGTGTTGTGTTGTATTATGCTATGTATTGTTTTGCTATAACATGCTATGCTATGCCATGCCATGTTATTGCTATATTATATTTTGTTATTTTATGTTGTTATGCTATTTATGTTGTTATATGTTAAGCTATTCTAATTGCTATGCCTTGCTACGTTATGTTCAGATGAATAAAATGGTCTGGAGACAGCATGATTAAAATGAAAAAACTGCCTAGTACTGACAAGGTGAAGTTGTTTAAAGAACCCTGTCTATATTTTTCTTCTGTTTGTTAAAAGACGAGTGTATTCAGTTGAAGACACATATAAGAGTGAGGAAGGTAATAAAGGTAACTACAGTTTCTCCTTTTCAAAGTCTCTCTCCTATGCTGAATAAAATAGCCTGACTGTAGCAATAAATAAAGATATAAGGTAAAGGAGTCGTGGTGGTAGTGAACGGGGTAAGAGGACAGCCTTTCTCCCCAGCCCAAGCACCGGTGGGTTGGTTACGGCCCAGGGTCACGCTACGCCCTACCCTGTGCATCGGGAAACAGCCACCAACACCCACTCCTGAGGTAGGCTGGGGTTAGCTAGGTTAAGGTATGTAGGTTGGGATGAGTTAGTCTGGTTAACGTTAGGTTAGGTTAGGTTAGGTTAGGTTAGGTTGGGTTGGGTTGATATAAGTTGAATTAAGTTAGTTAGGTTTGGTTAGGGTAGGACTGGACAGGGTAAGGAAGAGTTAAGATGGGTTAAGTTAGGTTAGGCTAGGTTATGTTGGGCTGGACTGGGTAAGGAAGAGTTAGGCTGGGTTAAGTTGGGTTAGATTAGACTCGGTTAGGTTGGGCCCAGTTGGACTGGGTAAGGAAGAACTTGGTTGTTTGAGAAATTACCTGTGTAAAATAAAGGTTTCTCTCTTCAAGAATTTGGTTGGTTTGAGTTAGTTTAGGTTACTATAGGTTAGACTGGTGAAGGATGAGCTGGACTCGGTTGGACTGAGACTGGTGGAGCTGAGCTGAGTTAGGTAGAGTCAAGTTAGGTTATGTTAGGTTGAGGCAAGTGAGCTGGACTGGACTGGGATGGGATGGGATGGGATGGATTGGGTTGGACTGAGTTTGGTTAAGCTGGGTTAAGCTATTTTGGGTCAGACTTGGCTGGGTAGGGTTGAACTGGGTTGGGTTAAGTGAGGCTGAATTAAGCATTGTTGAATTAAGCATTGTTGGGTTAAGTTAGGTTAGGTTGGGTTAGGTTACGTTAGGGTAGGTTAGGTAACGGTTCCGGGTCTCAGGCTGCTGGTGAGGAAACACACCCAGTAACACTACTACACTGTGTTACTCCATCAACTTGCCCTCCCGCCATTATGGTAACTGGACCAATTTGATCCCTTAGACGAAAATGGTGGGCGAGGAAATGTGTATACAGCCAAGAAAGGGAGGGTGTATGCACAAGGAAAAGCAATGGGCAGTGTTAGGGTGAATGACAAGACGTAGTACTGCAATGGAAGAGGGGAAAGGGAACGGTGTTTGGTGTGGAAAGGGAGGAAGTGAAATGTGTGTGTGTGTGTGTGTGTGTGTGTGTGTGTGTGTGTGTGTGTGTGTGTGTGTGTGTGTGTGTGTGTGTGTGTGTGTGTGTGTGTGTGTGTGTGTGTGTGTGTGTGTGTGTGTGTGTGTGTGTGTGTGTGTGTGTGTGTGTGTGTGTGTGTGTGTGTGTGTGTGTGTGTGTGTGTGTGTGTGTGTGTGTGTGATATAAACTAAGCAATCTGTTCCCTGTGGCCAACAAATCATTCCCTTCACCAAAAACAAATGGGCTACGGACCCACACATTAAATTTCGTTGAATTCACAATAACTTAAAGTGTAGCATCTACTGCAGAAGTGGAAGGTAGCTGCCGTCAAAACATCCACAATAAACACACACACACACACACACACACACACACACACACACGTCACTTGTTACACCCAGTCCTTCGCTGCTTTGACTGCCAGGCAAGGTCAACTCTAAGCAATTAGGCATCAGACCAGCCTAACCTAATTTACTTGGCTATTAGATCATGCTGAAATTGGAGTTAGTATACTCTCTCTCCCCTCTCCAGCTCATGCCCCTCCCTCATATACCTCTACACCCCTTCCCTCCATCTCACCCTATGTCTCTCTTCCCCTCCCCCTCCATCTCACTGACATACACTCTCCTTGTCAATACTTCACTCTCCATCCTTTCCACATGGCCAAAGAGTCTCAAGATCCTTATGCTCTTCAACACATGCACATCAACACCACAAGGTCTAGTTCTTCTTTAATTCTTGCTAACTCCAAACGATTATACACTACTTTGAAAACACATATCAGAACGGGATAAAGTCTACTTCTAAGCTCAGCCATCAGAAAAGTCTCTCTCAAATAGAATAAAATCGCTTTGAGAGAGCAAGAATGAGATAAAGTACAAGTAAAGAGTTTCCCAGTCACTCAGGAAACCAACATGATTTATACGAACTGTTCAACACAATCAAGCTTTAAACTCATTCAATACGGTGCATTTTTTTTTATTTAATTATATACCCGTACTGCTGGTGTTAGAAAATTGTACTGGGATTAGAAAAAGCCTCTTAGCTGTGAAGGGGTTGATGATGACTATATCTAACCTTTCCAATAAAAAAAAATGAAGAATTAAATAAGGTTTTCGTAACCTGAAAATATTCGTCTTTAAATCATATACGTAAAATACAAAAAATAAAAGTCTTAATGAACGCCATGTGTAATCCTTCAAGTAAAAAAAAATGAAAATAAAAATAAAAGTATGTCAATCTGAATAAAATGGTCGCTGGAAAAATACATGAATTAATTGGAAAAGACGCCACTTGATGAAAAAGGCTAAATTTACAGCCCCTCTGGACTTCCATTGGCTGAACAGTTTGGTCTGGTACGGGATGAAGCCACGATGGTCCCTCTAGCGGCGGTAAACGGATTCACGAGAGAGAGAGAGAGATAGAGAGAGAGAGAGAGAAAGAGAGAGAGAGAGAGAGAAAGAGAGAGAGAGAGAGAGAGAGTCCAAAGTTCGTATTTATAAAGGAACCTAATCATCTTACGGGGAACACAAGTCTCCAGGAGTGTTAACTGTAATTTCAGATTGTTTATTGTAAATTTTTTCACTTCAATATCCGCACTAATTGAGTCTGAAGTGGTTTATGACGGCATGCATGAAGACATATAAGCTTTTTCATAACATGTAACTACTCTCCAATGGCATTTACTTCACATATTTCATTTTAATAATATATAATCTAAATTAACTGCGTAGCGTCTGGCAGCTGTAAGAGTGAAGATGAACGTATGTACAAATAATCTTAAACACAACTTATGCATAGGAGAGTTTATGAATACATCCCCGTGGGAGGGTGGGTAGCAAAGCAAAATAAAATTAGGAGTGGGTGAGAGAAATGTTTGCTCCTGAGGGGAATGCCTGATGGTACTTTCACGTGTCGCGCGGCCGTTCCAACTTCCATCACTAGCAGTAAAACATTTATGAGTCCCACGGGCTTAGGATGGCGTACTGTACCCTACACGTCCTCAGAACCAGTGTTCTTATCGGAAACGCTGTCGTCGGAAGTCGCACGGAGACCGGCTCTGAATAAACGTTTGGTAGTAATGTCGCTGAGTAAACGTTTGGTGCCACTTAGGCGGGAAGCAGTTGCGTTACGTTCCAGACTGTTTTACTTGACCTAATACGTAACATTTATCGTACATAATGTTCTTGGAAATCATACGGTTCTTAAGGAAACGTTGTATGCATCTACTGTTAGGTTTATGCGGTACAACATATTGCCTCCTTCCACTGTATACTGACTAAATGCCCTAGAGGAAAATGCTATCGTTAGTACCCTTGTCGGAAATCGTAAAGCCACAGTTCGAGGGAAAACGTTTGGCACTTCGCATTCATTGTTAGTCTCGTGTGGTTCAGTAAATTATTGTATTACTCTGGACTTCCTTAAGTGTTCTATAGTAGCCGTGTTCTAAAATAGCCCACTATCCCTTATACGAGCCCCGGGGTAGAGCTTTATCGGAAATACTGTCGTCAGAAATCGCTTAGTGACCGCCTCAGAGGAAACTGCCCAAGCCTTAGATCTCCCTTAGATCTGAAATCTGGAATGAAAACAAGAAAGATGAACAAATAAAAAAAATAAAGAAGATTAACAAATAAAGTAATAGCTGAATTTTGAAGGTTTCGCGTTAGTAAGGTGTCGCGTTGGTAATTATCTGAAATAAATGAAAGATAAAAAATAACGTTATGACTATTTAGAAGATATCAAGTTACGTAAGTGTCACGTTGGTAATGATCCGAACCGCCTAAAAAATAATAACGCCATAACTAAGTGTTCTGAAGGTCTCGCGTTATTTAAGTGTCGCGTTGGTAATTACAGGGAACGCCTCGCCAATAACTCGTTTAATTGCAGGAGTAATGGTATGCAGAGAAGAGTTAATGGGGTCGTAAGCCCTGGGTTATGCACCGCTAAAGTTGCAAGCATTTTCTGTTTACAAAACACGGCTCAAGGGCAAGTGAAGGTCATGGGAATGGCTGTTGCTTCTTAAGGAAATTATTTATGCACTAAGTTTTCAGGTATCGGTAGTATCTTTGTACACACACACACACACACACACACACACACACACACACACACACACACACACACAGTTTAATGACATCCCAAATGACATTAATACTCGTGATGTCTGAAATGGGCTAATATATTCGCATACAAATATGCACATAATAAACAATGCTTACTATAAGACATAAAAACGTTACTATACTCTTTTTACCCTTACCTGGCTTAAAACTGCCATCTCTCCATCTTGAACGCTGAGTTGTAACAATAAACTGATACCAGAATACGATGCTAGCCACGAAGAATTGCTATGAAAGGAATGTTACGCCGCAGCATTGTCTTTTTGTGTTACTGACGTACGTGAAAAAAACAGAAAAAAAAAAAGGGTCCAATTAAGGTGAAAGGCGTATAGTGAGAGATATTGTGCAGAATCAAGAAGGCAGGGTTATAAATATCGAGCATTTTCGCAATATTCATCGTCTGTGGAGTCAAAATGCTTCGTGCGGAATGTTCACCAATGCTTTTCTGATCGAGTGTAGGCTACATTACTCAGCATTACCAAACCATTGCACCATAATTATCAACAGTCCTAGCACCGTAACTTCAGTGTCACCAACCTGACCTGAGAAGATTAAATGTATAGCCTTTATTATCTCCTTCACTGCAGGACATCTCCCCTAAACTGGAAAAAAAATCTTTGAGTAATGGGAAGAATAACTGGAAAAAGGTAATCGGACGCATGGGAATAAAGGAGAGAGGATGTCATACTTCCTGGGAATAACATTACAATAGTTCTTTCACCTTAACTTGGTCCAGATTTTCGCACTTTTGTAGCTTATTCATGTAGCCCAGTGGCAGGAAAAAACACTACTGCCCTACGTATATTTCATAACACTTCTTCGTGACTAGCATCATATTACAGTCATAAACTAATGTTACAACTCAGCAGTCAAGATGGAAAGATAGCAATTTCAGGACAGGTAGAGAAAAAGCAGTAGAATAAGAATATATGTAAGTTAAAAAATTTCAGGTACAAACTATATGAATGCATTCTACAGCCAACGCTAAAAGTCCCGTCCCCCGTCTTGCTTTTCTCTCCATAAGCCTCGCAAATCGGGCTAGTAAAACCACAGCCACCTACACTATCGACACTGATCTACAGCTAAGTAAGGGCATCAATATTGGTTGCTTCAAATTTACCTCTCTCTCTCTCTCTCTCTCTCTCTCTCTCTCTGCATGGAAAGAGAAGCAGGCGTGGCGACATAACTTTTGGTGCCAGCTGTGCATAACTTAGTATTATAAATCACAGTTCCAGGACACGTACAGGAATTCCATCAGTGCTGCTGTCCAAGAAAAATATTTATGGACATAGATCGAGGTGGAGATGATATATATAGTAGAGAGAGAGAGAGAGAGAGAGAGAGAGAGAGAATCAAAACCAAGGTCAGGTCGAGGTCACAGGGATTATGAGCCACAGGAGTAACGTCACTTCTAAGAAAAATATCTATGATCAAATTTTCAAGACACTGGTGACAAAGCGCTATCTATCTATCTATCTACCTATATGTATCTATCTGCAGTATATATGATGTGACGTTAGAAGTGACATTTTCGAAGCACTGACGATAGATTGATGCATATACCGTGATTTAGTGCTACAAATTATAGCTCAACGGCAGGGCATTGTTACTGAGGCTACGGACCGCAGAAGAAGCGTTATTGCCATTGACTTAGAGTGATATTGATGTATTAAATTTTTCAGGGATTATGCTCGTAGTGTTTTTGAATATGTTGATGTTCTTGTTGGAAATGATGATGATGATATGATGATGATAATAATAATGATGATAAGAATAAAAACTGACCGTAGTGATGAAGTTTTCGAAATATACTCTATCATATTTTTGAGGGGGGGCATCAGTAGTGCGGGAACCCTGATGGGCATTATGAGACAAACAAACCTCTACCTCTCCTCAGATGTATTCCCTTATGGTCCACATCCGGGTGAAGCGACTTAATCCACTAAAACACCAGGAGTTCACTTGGTTATATAGTTACCGTCGAATGTAGATAGTAGTTGCCCGGGCTTAGACAAAAAAAAAAAAAAAAAAAAAATCGCTTGTCAACCAGTAAAGAGTCAACTTTAAGGTAGTACTACATCGAATAAGTGGATGGTTGAATGGTGGGCGCCCCCAACTACCTGGAATATTGATTGGAAAAAAACACTGGAAAGCCTCCCAATCCTACGAGCGCACGGGTCTCTGCAACCTATACTCTTTTCACTTTAACTACAGTAGACGTAAATTATCGGTGGCAGTCACGAAGAAGTGCGCTTAGGAGGACGCCGAGCCGTAGTATTATCTTATTCCACCACTAAGCTGCGAGAAATGAAAAAATCACAAAATATCTCCGCCTAGCCAAAATAAATGAACGATAGTACAGACAAAGCTGAATGAAAGATCTGAAATAATTTTGATGCTTAACTGTAATTTCACCCAGAGTTTTTCAGTTCAGTTTTTCAGTTCTTCTCTCCTCCGTTCCGTGCTGTCATGATTCACGTTACAACTTCCGGCTCCCCTCCACCTCGCCCTTCTCTCCCAAGTCGTGGTCGTAAATGCCAAAAATAAACTACGATAACGGCGAAAAGTGCAAATTCCTATTCTGTTTTTCACCAGCTCTTTCACTCACGGTTGTCGGTCCAAGGTGAATGACATCCGAAAATAAAACGTCGCGAAAAATCACCGAAAGTTGGATTGCCACTCTGTCTCTATATTTTTTCGAGCTTCTACCGTGGTTCAGGGGAAGTTAGTCTGGTTTCTGTTCTAATTTTCTTTCTGATACTGCTGACGGAGAATTATTTCGATATATATTTCATTTTATTTATTTATTAGTATGTTCTGTGGCTGAGGGAAAGGTGTATACTATTTTTCTAGATGTCTGTACTAGATGACCAAGATATTTTTACACTCCCAATACATATATATATAATTTTTTCTGCATCTGTTGGGTTGACTATGAGACAGTTCAGTTTCCATTCCGTACACAGTATTTTTATCCCTATTGCAACTGACGATTTTTTTTTGTTCAGTCCTTATCGCGACTGACGGAGTGCATTCCTTTGCTGTATAACTTTCCTAAAAATACAGCGGTTATCAAAAAAGTAGTTCGCTCGTCATTTCGTATACTTATCTGTTCATCTATCCATCCATCCATCCATCCATCTATCTACCCATCTGTCTATCCATCTGTCTGTCTATATCTACCTGTCCATCCATCCATCCACCTATCTCTATCTGTCTAACTATCCCTCCATCCATCTATCTATTTACCTATCTATCTCATCTATCGCGGTCCACGGGGAAGCAGAACACCTCTCTTCTCACTCAGTATCCATATTCGTTTTTCTATCTACAGCGGTTGGCGGAGAAATAGTTCGCCTCTCACTCCGTATCTATATATTTTTTCCATCTGTGCAGGGTGACGTAGGGATGTGCGCCAAAGCCACGGTCATCGATGCACTGATTGCCTGCCTCCGTTGGTTGGATATCCGGCGACTGTGTGTGGGTATTGAGTTCGGGATGGCACTGGGTATTGGGGCTGGGATGGCACGGGGGATATTGGCCATTGATCCGACAACCAACATGCAGTTTTGGGTCGTACACGGAGTAGGCCACGACAGCGGGGAATGCAGTAAAAAAAAGGAAGCAAGGAAGAAAGAATAATGAAAGAAAGAAGAATAACAACAACAATAGGAAGAAGAAGAAGAAATATATAGAAATGAACAGTTCGTTGTGGATAAAACTGAATGGAAATTGTGCATAGTAGTTACATAGTGGTGGTGATAAGGAAGTGGTTGCTAACTTCGATGCTAATCTAACCCAACCTAACCTAATCTAACCCAACCTAACCTGTAACACTCTCAGGCTCCTCTAACCTTGCCTTTAGCTGAATCAAACTGCTTGCCCCAGGCCGTATTATAATGCTAGAGTTGTGCTGATCGTGAAGGTGTTCGTGGTGACGGTACTGACACTCTCGGGTTCTTACGACACAACTGGCTAAATCGAGTTGTCTGATGTTATGTGGAATGCGGATGAGAGATGTTCCCCTGCCCCAGCGGGGACTTGAACCGCGTCCGTTTGGATTGCAGGCCATCTCTCTACCGATTGGTCTACCGCCTCCCTCAAAGCTTTACACCCTCTGGTATTCATGACTCGCTCTCAGCTGAATGAAACGGCTTGGTGTTAATTGGAACAGAATACTAGAGCTGTTCTGTATGTTATCTATGCACACCACGTCCATGTTGGAAAAGATATGAATAGTGAAGGACAAAATACTGACTGGGAAAAATACATCGTTAAGGGAAAGGTACTAGGAGGGAAAAAGAAAAGTGATAAGGAAAACAAGTTGTCAAGGAAAAGGTGCAAGGGAGGCATACGAAAAAAATATGGAATGATTAATAAAATACATCTTCAAGCAAAAGGTGTTAAGGAGAGAAAAAAAAAAAAAAAAAAAAAAAAAAAGCTTGAGAGAGCATACCCCGCCAACATCAATTTAATATATGATATACTGCTGTAGTACGTCATTACGTCTCACATAGATGATACTGCGGTCTTAAGTATGCCTTGTTACATAGTCTTGGAGAGTGCATACCTCCATCAAAGCCCTCCAAAATTTATTATGCCTGCATCCGAATGGGAATCCACCTCAAAATCTAAACAACTCTTCCTTGATCCACCACCCACCTATCCACCAGATTTAATTTTGAGATTTCTTGTACAGTACACAAACAGACATGGGTGAATACACAACCTCAGTCCAAATTCCCTGATGGAGGTAATAAGGAGTGACAGGGAAAATAAATCGCTAAGGTGCTACGGAGCCTCCATAACCGAGTATAATACGAGTCAAGGTGCTTGAAGGAGGATACGAATGCATTAGTACTCCCTTGCTGAACGATCCAAGCCCACTCAATGTGCATCCGATCCCGCTGTGAGGCAAACCGTTTTCCGGGATCCTGTTTCGGCGTGGAGTAAACAGGTTAAAATTGGAATCAGATCTCACTGCTGCGGCCATCAATTGCAATCACGGGAAATCCTCTTAAGGGTATTAGATGCGGCAATGTGGGTCGATTTGCGCTGTGAGAAGAGAGAAGAAAATGAGAGCTGGAAAAGAGGAAGACGAGGTGAAGAAGTGTGTAGTCAGAAGAGTGTTTGAAAACAGCTGAAGAAGAGGAGGAGGAAGAAGAGAAGAAGGAAGGCATGAGAGTCGGAAAAGGTAAGGAACTAGGAGTAAGAAGAGAAGGAAGAAGTGGAAAATGAGGAAGGAAGAATAAGCGAGAAGGCAGAGAGTTACGAAGAGCAGGGGGAGGTATACGTGAGTAGGTGGATAATTACGCATGGAAAGAAGAGGAGTGAAAATGGTGTCAGTGTATAAGACGAGATGGAATGAAGAAAGTGAGGAGGAGGAGGAGGAGGAGGTATAACTGAGCAGGGGAAGAAGGTTGTGAATCAGGAAAAGGAGGAGGTACGAGAAGAGAATACAGAGGCGTTCGTGTTTGAGGGATAAAAGAAGAGACGGGTGGACGGAAGGAACGGATGGACAGGAGAGGTGGATGACTGGTCGGACTGATGGAAGGATGGATGAAAGGAGGAGACGGAAGGAGCAAAGCCTGAGAATAAAGCAAGGAACTGGAGAATGAGTAAAGGATATGAGAGGCACTAAACAATGCTTACGACAAGAGAAAATATACAAAAAGGGGCTGATAAAGGGAGAAAGGATACAGAAAAATGGGGTGAATCAAGTGTTAGTACAGCACAAAGGATGAATGAAGGAAGAGATGGATGAAGGAAGTGAGAGTATGAAACAAGGGATGGATGAAGGAAGAGAATATGGAACAAAGGATGATTGAAAAAAGAGATGGATGAAGGAAGAGAGGGTACAGAAAAAGGATGGACTGAGGATGAGAGGGAAGAGTGAATATAAAGTACAGAAAAGAAAGAAGGAAGAAAGGAAGTTATGGGAGAAGGAATATCTCTGTGTAAAGAAAGAGGAAGTTGGGGAAAAGGAATATTTTTGTGCAAAGAACTTGGAAGGGAGAAGGTCAGAGAGAATTAACAGTTTTGTCTTAAAAAAGAGGAAGAGGGGAAGATGAAAACAAGAAATATTTTTGTATAAAGAAAGAAGAGAAAGTTTATCACTGAGACAGAAAAAGAAAAGAGTTTGTGGTGGAGCAGCGAGAAGGCAGGGAGGAGGAATACAAAATGAGGGAGAAATTGAAGAGAAAGCATGCAGTAATTGGAAACTATGTAAGATGGAGAGCAAGAATTTTGTGAAGAAAAAAAAGTAAGAAAGGATATTACCAAAGGAGAAGACAAAAACAAGACCAAATCCCAACGAGGAAGTTATGAGAAAGAGAAGAGTAATAGACAAGAAGTGAAAACTGAGACGTGAACCACAGAAAGGCAAACCAACAAAATGTAAAAGGTGGTCAGGATATTTGGTAAAGATTAATTGTGCCAGGAATGAAGCGAGCTGGTAAAGAAATAAAGAAATGGCACCAAGCTGAAAAAGTATTTGAAAGAAAGAAGGAAAGACTGAAAGAAAGAAGAAAGAATGGAAGGAAAGTGGGAAGGAAGGAAGGACAGAAACTGAGGAAACACTGTAGATAGTGTTGAGAACTAAAAGTAATGAAATCCTCAATTGTAACAGGAACTAGAGGAGGAGGCAAGATAGTGTTGTATTTCTGAAACGGGATAGAGCACAGACAATTAACCCCTTCCACTTGAGGACATAATTTGACTTCGTTCTTACTAATACTGGATCATAGTATTAGCCTCGGGAAAATGTGCACGTAAAGTATGGGTTAGACAGACATAATTAACCCTTTATCCCTAAGATGTTCCCCTGGCCTGAATAAAATCGTCAAGTAGAAGTAAGAATAAAGTGAAAAGGTTGTCGCACATAAAGGGGGTCAAAGAAATAAAAACCGTATCCGAAACTCTAGGTACAGGAAAGACCGTAGTGTGTTAAAGAAACGAGAGAAAAAAAAAAAGTGTGGACAATATGAGGCAAAGGAAAATGTCGGAAATGCAAGGAAAATGGAAACAAAAAATTGTATCCGAAGCTACAGGAAAAGGAAAACTATAGCGTGCTAAAGAAATGAGAAAAAGAAGTGCAGACGATACGATCTATCTATCTATCTATCGCCAGACGCCATAATCCCGTATGGGGTGGCCATTTGACTCTGAGTTATTTGTTTTACAGGGAGGGGCACTAACCCTCCACCAACCTACTTGACACGTAGGGAGCATGTATGGTTTGGTTGTATGGTTACCACCCAGCGTTGTAAATGGTTTCTTGGCTTACAGGAAACCATTTGGCTTGTCACTCAATGTAAAGCCACCTGTAAAGGAAAGAAAAGCAATAAGTGACAGGATAGGTGGGAGAAATAGGAAGAGAGTAGGGCAGGCACAGAAAAAGAATGATAAAGGCTAAGGAAGAAGTAGGCAGCATTACATCAAGTGAGTGGATACGAGAAAAAGGAAAATAGTATCAGATGCAAGGAAAATGGAAAGTATTGTATTACAGAAAGAGAACACTGCACTGACGATGATTATAATGAAAATGGAATCATACCAGAAACTCCAGGAAAAGAAAGGACAGTATTATTAGTGGAACAAAGAAGAACACAGATAACCTGACAGCATGAACGTTGTAATGGAACGAAGAATCTGAACAGAAACTCTTCTTGTAATGAGACTAAGAATCGCACCAAAAGCTCGTGTTGTAATGAAACGCAGAATCACAACAGAAATCCGTGGTGTAATGAAACAGAGAATCGCTCCAGAAACTCATGTTGTAATGAAACTGAGAACCGGACCAATATCTCGTGGTGTAGTGAAACCAAGAACCGCATGAGAAACTCGTGCTGTAATGAAACTGAGAATCCGTGTTGTACTGAAACGGAGGATCGCACCAGAAACTCGGGGCAGAGGGCAGACAGTAACATATCAGCGGGTCGGGGGAACAGCGCGGAACTCCTGTCGCAGAGGAAGGCTAAAAAATCTTCCAACTTAGGGTTGAGGCTCGGGCAAAGCAAGGGCCGCTCCGCCTTCATGACTCCTAAATGCCTTCATCAATTCGGCGACAGGGGCGGGTCGTGGTAATGGATGCTGGAGGGGAAAGGCACTGGTAGATGGAGGGGAGGAGAAATGGATGCCAGGAGGTAGAGCAGGATTATTAACTGACGCTGAGGAGGATGGATATGATCAAGACTTGCTGTAATTCGCTGGGGGGGAAAAAAAAGGAAGGTCACATGTGGTACTTCTGTAGTTGATACAAAGGAATTATTAACTTGGCTCTGAGTGGAAAGATGTGGTCAGCTGTACCCAATCAGTTATTTTGTACAGTCAGTTTTTTCCCATTACTTGCTTACTTCACTTTTCCTCAAAGCTTCATTTCTCCAGCTACCACTCACTCACTTCCTCGAATCCAAAATAAACGCGTTCATAGCAGAATTAAAATATAACCTGTGTGTGTGTGTGTGTGTGTGTGTGTGTGTGTGTGTGTGTGTGTGTGTGTGTGTGTGTGTGTGTGTGTGTGTGTGTGTGTGTGTGTGTGTGTGTGTGTGTGTGTGTGTGTGTGTGTGTGTGTGTGTGTGTGTGTGTGTGTGTGTGTGTGTGTGTGTGTGAGAGAGAGAGAGAGAGAGAGAGTGTGTGTGTGTGTGTGTGTGTGTGTGTCCAGCGGCTGAGTGATGTGGAGATGAAAGCTGGTGGTAATTGGTCAGAGGAGTTGAGTGCTGATGAGGAAATGCGTCATTTCGGTAGGCAGAGATGAGCCCACTGAAGGAACGGCATGATAATATTTCCAAGCCCGTTAGATAGATAGATAGATAGAGACAGAGATAGATAGATAGATAGATAGTGCGTCATTTCGGTAGGCAGAGATGAGCCCACTGAAGGAACGGCATGATAATATTTCCAAGCCCGTTAGATAGATAGATAGAGAGAGATAGATAGATAGATAGAGAGAGAGTACTGGGGGGGGGGGCCTACTAGCTGAAGAGACAAGACATAAATATGGAAGAAAACGAAGCTCTAAAAATACAAGGGAAACTGTAATAAAATTCTTTAGTTTCATCACGTCGCAGAGAAGAACAGAGAAGCTGCTAGTGTAAGACGATATTTTGGAAGGCAACGAAGGTCTCAAGAATGCAGATGATAAACTAGCCAATTCTAAGTCCATTAAAATCAATATCAAAGAAATGGAAGTCATCACTGAAAGGAAGAACAAAAAAATATCCTGAAGAAACCCTAGCTATGTCAATGAATGGTCAGTTTAGCATTAGAGACACGATACAACACTTTCCCTACCAAAAATCACACCGATACAGAAGAAAAGGAAGAAGAAGAGGAGGAGGAGGAGGAGGAGGAGGAGGAGGTATAGATAAAGGTATATAGGGTGAGAGGAGGAGGAAAAGGAGGAGGTATAGATAAAGGTATATAGGGTGAGGGGAAATAGATAAAGGTATATAGGGTGAGGGGAAATATATAAAGGTATAATGGCTGGGGAGGAAAATATATATTATGGATTTTGTGTTGATCATGATATAAGGTGAAAAAAGGAGCATCTAAAGGTTTAGGGGGTCACGGTGATTTATGGTCACGTTAATCTCTCTCTCTCTCTCTCTCTCTCTCTCTCGCTCGCTCTCAATCTGTTTACCTGTTTACTTATGCTTATCTGTTTGTCACCATCGTCTCCGTCTCTTTCTCAGTCTCAGCTTCTCTCTCTCTCTCTCTCTCTCTCTCTCTCTCTCTCTCTCTCTCTGTTTGCCTGTTTACTTATGTTTATCTGTTTATGTGTCCCTCTCTTTCTCAGTCTCAGCCTCCATTTCTCTCTCTCTCTCTCTCTCTCTCTCTCTCTCTCTCTCTCTCTCTCTCTCTCTCTCTCTCTCTCAAAAGACGTAAGTGAGTTATGGGTGTAGGAAACTAAATTGCTGTATGGCTCGTTAATGGCCCTGTATTACTAAATTTACGACCCCAAGCCTGATATGGGGCTCTACGGGGCCATCTTAAAGCATTTGTCCACTGAATATTCATGGGTCGATATATCTCTTCAGGTCTGTCGTGGTGTTTCGAGGAGAGAGAGAGAGAGAGAGAGAGAGAGAGAGAGAGAGAGAGAGAGAATGTGATTTTTATAGTGTCAAAGTGATATTTTTATTCAATATTGTCGTGTTGGTCTATGGAATTCGTTTTACATATTTGTCATGGATCATTGTACCTCCCACGCTATTCCAAAAATTTCATTATTTGGACACACAGAAAGAAAAAAAAAAAACAGTAAGATACACCCACGTTCGTTTCTAGTTTTATAACAATATCCAGTGTTTGTGAAGCGAGGTGGAAAATATGAAGAAAGACTAAAATCAATCGGAATGGCCTAGAGAAAGACATTCATTCTTTCTTATCGCGTCATAACAATATCTGCTGTCAATGATTAGAGGTGGTGATGTGTGGAGAAAAAAAAAAAGAGGTAGGAATAAATTACAAAGGCCTCGAAAATTATATTCTTGCTTTCTTATCACGTCATAACCATATATACTGTTGGTGATTAGAGGTCGTGAAATAGTATTGGAAAAAAGTAAGAAAAAACACAGAATGGCCTAGAGAAGATGATCATCCATGCTATCTTATTGTGTCACAAGAATGGTCAACAAATGGAGGTGGTGAAGGAAGTGAGACTAGAGTGGAAGGCTTTTAACTTCTTTATCCCAATTTGTTTTTATTTCATACTTGTTCTCTCCAGACGATTTTATTCAGCTTAGGGTTTTCTGTTCTAACTGTAGGAGCCAGATACGGTCTTCATTAACCCCTTCTGTACCAGACAATTCTCCTAAGTTACCAGAATCGTTACCGCAGCTCATTCGAGTGTAGTGGAAAGAGTTTGCAAAGAATGAGAGAATTAAAGCAAGTCGGAAGAAATGAGGAAGATCCAAACAGAGTTACTTAGGTCACCACTGTCACCACATCGTTTCACAGGAATATAATATGCTTTCAGGGATTTGAGATAGTTAAACGTCTCAACAACACGGAGTGGGAAAAAGTTGAAAAGCAATGAGTAGACGTGGAGAGACAGCAAAAAGGCTAAAAAAGAAATGAGAATATATAGAGAAAATACTGTAAAGTTAAATACGAATGAGATGAAGAAATGATACAGTAAAAAAAAAAAAAGTTTAAAAAGAATGAGAAGATATAGAGGGTAGAGAAAAATGTTTTAAAACGTGGAAAAGAGTTAAAGGGTATACAATGTAACGTTAAAAGTGGAATGAGAATATACCGAGAGAACAGAGCACCAGCAGAAGCAGCAGCAGCAGTAGTAACAACAACATCAACAGTAGTAACATCGTCAGTAGTAGTAGTAGCTGCAGTCCCAGGCTCATCTGAATGTGAACCCAGTGGACTGCAGGGTGAAGTTACCCTCCTCCAGCTTATCATCCTCCATTAAGGGGATAATCAGGGAGATGAGGGACATTTGTATAACTGGGTAATAAGTCCCCTGGCTATATCAGTGCCACCACGGGAAGGCGTCCCTCTCCAGGATACAGTAAAAATATTAGAAAAAAGTATGAGAACAGAAATAAAGATACCTTAACGTGTTACGGGAATTCAGCATACATCTGAAAGTGGAGGTGGTGAAACGTAGCGAGAATATATACCGCGGGAAAAAAGTGCTAAAAAGAAATGAGAAACGGGTATATCGACTGTTCCGCCGAATATTTGTTCAGTTGTATAGAAAGTCTGGGTATTGGGAGTGGGGGTGGGTGGTGTTCGTGTGTCGGGAACGGGCAATAGCAGAAGGGTCGGATATTGTACTGGGATCGCATTGTGGACACGCGTATTGTAGAGATATTGTACTGCGGAGAATCGTATTGTAGAGAGTCATGGGGTGGAGAGTTGCGCTGTGGAAGGTCATGTTTTTTAAAATATTGTGCTGGCGAGAAAATATGCTCTGGAGAAGTGTATTGCAAAGCCTCGTATTCTGAAGAGTCGTGTAGTGGAGAGTCGTATAATGGAGAGTCGTTTAGTGAAGAGTTGTATAGTGGATAGCTGTATTGTGGATAATATGGAAAGTCGTTTTTTTTTTTTTTTTTTTTTTTTTTTTTTTTTTTTTGAGATACGATATTGGGTAGAGTTTACGTTGTGGATAATTGCACTGCGTAAGATTCGTAGTCAAAATATTGTATGTTGGGGATTCGCAGTATGGAGAGTTGCATTGTGGAAAGTATTTTTTTTAAGTATTGTGCTGGTGAGAAACTGGACTGGAAAAATGTACTGTTGAAGACTCCTACTGCGAAAATATTGTACTGTGGGGAATTGTAGTGGAGAGTCGTACTGTGAAGAGTTCTACCGTGAGAAACTGTGTGGTGGCGGGTCGTCGTGTGTGGAGGACTGTGGAGCTGTTGCAGAAAGTCGTGCAGTGTGGAGTCATGTCGTGGACGGATCGCATTGTGGTGATGCGTAAGGTGGACATATACTGCTGTGGGGAATCGTGTGGTGGAAAGATTAACATTAACATCAGAATATGGTACTAGTCACGAAGAAGTGCTATGAAAAGGGTGATGGGCAATAGTATAGCCTTTGTCATCAAGCTGCAGGAAAGAGCTACAAAGGGAAGAGAAACTGGGCCAAGATGGAATACAACAGCAGAGTCTGAGAAATGTATCATGTAAATGCAAGAAAAATATAAACAAAGACGTCACAATACTGAAGAGGTTAATGTGGAGGTGTCGTAGCAAAATGGATGCTGAGGATGAAGGTGGATAAGGGGAGTGGAAGATATGTAAGAGTGGATTATATTAGGCAGGAGGAAGGTACAGTCAAAAAGAACAATTTACCTGACATTTCACTTCTGCTTCTCACTTTCCTAGACCGTTTGATTTTCTTAGACTGAGGGGAAGCTTCGTGCATATCTCTGAATATAACTGACTCACTTTGCATCAGGGAGGAGAGTGACGCACCTTCTCTCAGTGTGACGCAGACGCAGTGCAATAGTATACAGACTTTTCTCCTTCACCGTGCACTTGATCTAGAATGTATCTGGACTCAGGTGATCGATGCATTCAGGAAGCGTATCTGCTGTGTGTGTGTGTGTGTGTGTGTGTGTGTTCGCAATTCCAATACATCTGAATGGATTGCATTCCGACTATTTGAAGTTCCTTGTGTGTGTGTGTGTGTGTGTGTGTGTGTGTGTGTGTGTGTGTGTGTGTGTGTGTGTGTGTGTGTGTGTGTGTGTGTGTGTTTTCGCGAGTCAAATACATGTGAATGAACTGCATATCTATTATATTACATGAAGTTCCTTGTATGTGTGTGTGTGTGTGTGTGTGTGTGTGTGTGTGTGTGTGTGTTTTCGCGAGTCAAATACATGTGAATGAACTGCATATCTATTATATTACATGAAGATCCTGTGAGTGTGTGTGTGTGTGTGTGTGTGTGTGTGTGTGTGTTTTCGCAATTCCAATACATATGAATAAACTGCATACCTACGATATCATATAAAGTTCCTTCTTTATGTTCCACTGATACATTTAACAAACATACACGTACAGGCGGCACCAAAAGTCCTGTCGTCTCTCTACTCTCTTTATGGATATCGAAGATCAGTGTGGTGAATCCGCAACAACCGACAATGATGAATTTATTTGGCCACAGATCATTGTCGTCGATCTGTTACCGCGTATTCTCCACAATGACCTTCGCAATCCGTTGAGGGAGAAGCAGGAGAGGCGACAGGACTGTTGACGCAGACTGTAACATGAAAAATGACTAGGGAATATAAAAAAAGGTTACGTTCAATTTTTTTTGTTTACGGACGAAAGAAAAATAATCCACTTATATAACTGAGAATCCCTCGCGTAGGTGGAATTTTAAGCTTTTTATATGACTATTACTGCAAACCTAACTATACACTTTTTACTCTAACCTGGCCTAAAACTTTCATATCCACCTTGAACACTGACTTGTAGCAATATATTAGCAGGAAAATACGTCGTTAATCACATAGAAGTGCTGTGGAAAGGATGTAGAGCCGTAATGTTATTTTTTCTGCCAGTAATCCACGTGAAATAAGATGCAAAGGGACGGAAATCTGGTCCAAGTCAAGAAAATATGAGCATAGTATTGAAGACCCGACTGGCTCACACAAAACATTCCCAAATGATACACGAAGCCTCTCCAAATGATGCACGAAACCTCTCCAAATGATGCACGAAACCAATCCAGAGGATGCACGAAACCTCTCAGAATAATGCAAGAAACCTTTCCGAATGACGACACGTTGCAGGCGCCACTGATCGGTTCAAGGTCATGGCTGCGATCACGCTCAGAGGACGGTGTTAGAGCACAGGTGACCAAGCAAGTGACCGCTATATATTAATCACGTTCTCCATTATCCTCCTCCACCGCCAGCCAACCAGAGTGCGGAATCGACCAAGGGGTTCCGGCATCTCAGAGATTAAAGACGCCCATCAATAACCTCCCTCCTTCCTCCAGTAAACTAAGGGCATATACTTCCAGCTTTAAGCATACTCAACGTGCACCCTCAAAAATACTCTACCAATACCTTCAGATGTGCTCTACGTGCACCTTAAAATATACTCAACGTACACCCTCAGACATACTCTACGTGCACCCTCAAACATACTCTTCGTGCATCTTCAAATATACTCTCACTATATCCTTCCTTGTTTCAAATTTGTCTCTCTCTCTTGAAGGAACGTTACCCATATGCTGAAAAATCATTACGTTAAGATAGAGCAGTCTGGGCCCAGTTTGGACATTTGCACTATCTCAGCTTGGACATTTGCACTATCTCAGCTTGGACATTTGCACTATCTCAGCTTGGACATTTGCACTATCTCAGTTTAGACATTTGCACTATCTTTCATGCACCCTTCCTGACACGCGTGCTTTGTTGTCTTCCCTCTTCCTTCTCTACCACAGTTTTACTCTGTCACTTATCGGGTAACATCATTTATCTACAGTCCACAATCCCTATTTTTATTCCCGTCGCTCGTAAGACAAGGCTTAACTCACACTGCTCCAGTCATGTCCCTTACACTTCCCTCTCACTCTGATTTCATCCCTCCATCCCCTTTTCCTCCGTTCATCCCCTACCATTTCACCTTCCCCAGCAAAGGAAACGCATTCTTCACTCCCTTGGTCTCCTTCATACCTTTCTCCCCCTCTGCCAACTTTGTCCCCTTCCAAATGACCTTTTCTTCCTCCCTCCCCGACGCTAAGACATATTCCCGTCTACACACACACACACACACACACACACACACACACACACACACACCTCCCCCCGACACGACGACATATTTCCCTCTCCGTCCCTCTTCTCCCTTGTCTCCCCCTCACGCACCAAGACACCCCCTCCTTCCTTGCTCCCACTTCACTCCCTCCCCAACTCCCATCACGCACGAAGACACACATCCCTTTCTCCGCTGATCGCTCTCCACACACTCACACTTCTCTCACTTCTTTCCTCGTCATCCCTCTCCCTTCCTCCCTCTCAACTGCCAGCACCCTCTTTCTCTAAATCCTCTACCCCCATAGCAAGACATATTCTTTCCTCTGCCCAGTTAAACTTCTCTCTCTTCATCATAATCATCCATTCATCT